>NC_069501.1:1013286127-1013501127 GCF_027579735.1 Bombina bombina | reverse complement strand
TGTATATGTATTTTGTGTGTAAAGGCGTGTGTGTGTGTATATATATATATATATATATATATATTTATATATATTTGTGTTTGTATCTGTGTGAATGTATGTGTATTTTGTGTGTGTATAAGCGTGCATATATATTTGTGTTGATCAGTGTCTGTATCTGAGATTGTGTGTGCATGCGATAATGTATATTTGTGTTAATGGGTGTCTGTATCTGCAAGTATGGGTATTTTATTTGTATTTGTGCATGAGTGGATGTATGTGTGTTTATGGCTGTCTGTATCTGTGTATATGTATGTGTATTTTGTGTGTATGTCCGAGTCTTATGTATATAGATGGATTGCTGCAGTTTGCACTGCATGTTTATATACCAAAGCATTTCCCCAAACCATGTCACCAAAGTTTAGATGCAACCTTCCCCAAAAAGCACATTTTGATCTCAACACATAATGCTCAGCAAATATAGGAGGGGGGGGGGCCTTCGTGGATTCTTGCATCGGGGCCCTGAGAGTTCTAGTTACGCCTCTGGTTTTGTCGGTAACGACCCGCGTAGCTAACGCTGGCTTTTTTCTGGCCGCACCATAAAAATAACTCTGGTATTGAGAGTCCACATAAAGGCTGCGTTAGGCTCCAAAAAAGGAGCGTAGAGCATATTTAACGCAGCTTCAACTCTCGATACCAGAGTTGCTTACGGTCGCGGCCAGCCTCAAAAACGTGCTCGTGCACGATTCCCCCATAGGAAACAATGGGGCTGTTTGAGCTGAAAAAAAACCTAACACCTGCAAAAAAGCCGCGTTCAGCTCCTAACGCAGCCCCATTGTTTGCTATGCGGAAACACTTCCTACGTCTGCACCTAACATGTACCCCGAGTCTAAACACCCCTAGCCTTACACTTATTAACCCCTAATCTGCCGCCCCCGCTATCGCTGACCCCTGCATATTATTTTTAACCCCTAATCTGCCGCTCTGTAAACCGCCGCTACTTACATTATCCTTATGTACCCCTAATCTGCTGCCCCTAACACCGCCGACCCCTATATTATATTTATTAACCCCTAATCTGCCCCCCACAACGTCGCCTCCACCTGCCTACACTTATTAACCCCTAATCTGCCGAGCGGACCGCACCGCTATCATAATAAAGTTATTAACCCCTAATCCGCCTTACTAACCCTATAATAAATAGTATTAACCCCTAATCTGCCCTCCCTAACATCGCCGACACCTAACTTCAATTATTAACCCCTAATCTGCCGATCGGAGCTCACCGCTATTCTAATAAATGTATTAACCCCTAAAGCTAAGTCTAACCCTAACACTAACACCCCCCTAACTTAAATATAATTTAAATCTAACGAAATTAATTAACTCTTATTAAATAAATTATTCCTATTTAAAGCTAAATACTTACCTGTAAAATAAATCCTAATATAGCTACAATATAAATTATAATTATATTATAGCTATTTTAGGATTAATATTTATTTTACAGGTAACTTTGTATTTATTTTAACCAGGTACAATAGCTATTAAATAGTTAAGAACTATTTAATAGCTAAAATAGTTAAAATAATTACAAAATTACCTGTGAAATAAATCCTAACCTAAGTTACAATTAAACCTAACACTATACTATCATTAAATTAATTAAATAAAATACCTACAATTACCTACAATTAAACCTAACACTACACTATCAATACATTAATTAAATACAATACCTACAAATAACTACAATGAAATAAACTAACTAAAGTACAAAAAATAAAAAAGAACTAAGTTACAAAAAATAAAAAAATATTTACAAACATACGAAAAATATTACAACAATTTTAAACTAATTACACCTACTCTAAGCCCCCTAATAAAATAACAAAGACCCCCAAAATAAAAAATGCCCTCCCCTATTCTAAATTACTAAAGTTCAAAGCTCTTTTACCTTACCAGCCCTGAACAGGGCCCTTTGCGGGGCATGCCCCAAGAAGTTCAGCTCTTTTGCCTGTAAAAAAAAACATACAATACCCCCCCCAACATTACAACCCACCACCCACATACCCCTAATCTAACCCAAACTCCCCTTAAATAAACCTAACACTAAGCCCCTGAAGATCATCCTACCTTGTCTTCACCTCACCGGGTATCACCGATCGGTCCTGGCTCCAAAATCTTCCAAGTGGGGGCTGGCGATCCATCATCCGGTGGATGAAGAGGTCCAGAAGAGGCTCCAAAGTCTTCATCCTATCCGGGAAGAAGAGGCGATCCGGACCGGCAACCATCATCTTCCAAGCGGCATCTTCTATCTTCATCCGATGAGGACCGGCTCCATCCTGAAGACCTCCACCGCGGACCCATCTTCATCCGGCGACATCCAACTGAAGAATGACGGTTCCTTTAAGGGACGTCATCCAAGATGGCGTCCCTCGAATTCCGTTTGGCTGATAGGATTCTATCAGCCAATCGGAATTAAGGTAGGAATATTATGATTGGCTGATGGAATCAGCCAATCAGAATCAAGATCAATCCGATTGGCTGATCCAATCAGCCAATCAGATTGAGCTTGCATTCTATTGGCTGATCGGAACAGCCAATAGAATGCGAGCTCAATCTGATTGGCTGATTGGATCAGCCAATCGGATTGAACTTGATTCTGATTGGCTGATTCCATCAGCCAATCAGAATATTCCTACCTTAATTCCGATTGGCTGATAGAATCCTATCAGCCAATCGGAATTCGAGGGACGCCATCTTGGATGACGTCCCTTAAAGGAACCGTCATTCTTCAGTTGGAGGTCGCCGGATGAAGATGGGTCCGCGGTGGAGGTCTTCAGGATGGAGCCGGTCCTCATCGGATGAAGATAGAAGATGCCGCTTGGAAGAAGATGGTTGCCGGTCTGGATCGCCTCTTCTTCCCGGATAGGATGAAGACTTTGGAGCCTCTTCTGGACCTCTTCAGCCACCGGATGATGGATCGCCAGCCCCCGCTTGGGTTGGATGAAGATTTTGGAGCCAGGACCGATAGGTGATACCCGGTGAGGTGAAGACAAGGTAGGATGATCTTCAGGGGCTTAGTGTTAGGTTTATTTAAGGGGGGTTTGGGTTAGATTAGGGGTATGTGGGTGGTGGGTTGTAATGTTGGGGGGGGGGTATTGTATGTTTTTTTTTACAGGCAAAAGAGCTGAACTTCTTGGGGCATGCCCCGCAAAGGGCCCTGTTCAGGGCTGGTAAGGTAAAAGAGCTTTGAACTTTAGTAATTTAGAATAGGGGAGGGCATTTTTTATTTTGGGGGTCTTTGTTATTTTATTAGGGGGCTTAGAGTAGGTGTAATTAGTTAAAATTGTAATATTTTTCGTATGTTTGTAAATATTTTTTATATTGCGCAGGACGTGAATCTGATTTGCTGGCAGTGTGAAGACACTTTAAAGTGTGAGTATGGAATTAATTGTTAAATATGCAGAATGTAGCACATTTGAGCCTGTTATTGATGAGAATACTGACATAGTTAAAAGACTGAAAGATGTGTGGTTGCAATGTGAGAATGAGAATAAGCTTATTGATAAAAAGAGGTTTTGTTTAATAAAAGAAAAATCTAAATTACAGAATTGCATGAAACTGTTGTTAGCTATCAAAGACCAAATAAATAGAGCAATCTTTGAACATTCTCCCCCAATAGCCATGTTAACAGAGATCAATTGTAACACATTGGATGAGAATTGCCCCACGTGTGGTGTGAATGCAGAATATATTAATACTTTAGAAGAAAATTATGATGCGAGAGGCCAACTTATAGCTTCATTGAGACAAGGGCTTGCAAACTTAACCCCTGTTGCAGTATTAAGTAAGGAGAATCCATTTGTGTCGGAGGAAGATGGGGCACATGTTGATGGGGGAAGGGTGAAAAGTCCACATGTTGATGGGGGGAGGGTGCCTATTCCACACAGTGAGGAAAGATTGGATCACACACAAAATACAGAGAGCACACACATTCCAATACTAACCCCACAGATAACTAAGCCAAGAACATTAAATCCAAAACATCAAACAGATACTTTATCACTAACACCCAGTTTAAGATCCAGTCGAAGAAATTTAACTCAATCACAAAATTTACCTTTTTCTACCACCTCTGCTGAAACATCATCCCTGGTATCAACAACCATTAAAAACTAAGATAGAGATAAAGTAATGAGACAACTGGTAAAGTTAAAACCTCTCTTTCCAGTGTATGATGTTAAAGCAGATGTATTTACTAACATGTCAAATTTTGAGTCTGCAATAAAACAATACATGCTTTCTCCTAAAGAGGCGTGTATAATGTTAAAAATGTTGCTTCCAGGCAGCATTGCAGCTAGATTACAATCACCAGTTGCAGGCCCAGTTAATTTGAACACAGATTGGTTTAAGGAGGATAAATGGGGTTCAGATGGGGACAGATTAAAAGCAGTTTGTAAACTAGTCACAGGGAGTAGAGATTTAGACAGTCACTCTCTTGCAGAAATGCAAGCAGAATTAAATGATGAACCATGGGTATTTGCAGCTAAATTTGAACAATTATATAGACTGACACACAGAATTTCACCAGAACAGACACCTCATGATATGTTGCAGTATTTAATTAAAAAATTCACATATTTGGACCCTAGCATATAAATGATGGCTGAGGAAAAGAATACACTAGAGGGTGTGTTATCTATTATAGGTAAGGCTAGGCAGAATATTCTAAAGAAAAGGAACACAGGGCAACACAGGATTGCTGTGGTAACCACTAATGAAGGGAAACAAA
The DNA here is from genome assembly GCF_027579735.1 of Bombina bombina. NCBI lineage: Eukaryota > Metazoa > Chordata > Amphibia > Anura > Bombinatoridae > Bombina > Bombina bombina. The sequence goes on along the minus strand of NC_069501.1, from coordinate 1,013,496,350 downwards.
AATATTCAGAGGGTCCCTTTAAAGGTACTTGCCATTACTGCAATAAATATGGGCACAGATGAGTAGATTGCAGATTCTTAAAGAGAATTCAGAAGGAAACTGAGGGAGGGCAGGAAAGATTACATCCCTCTGCACCTCCAAAAGAAAGCTATGCGCAGAATTGGGTAGGGAGAAAAAACAAGAGTAAGCCCCCAGATAAAACAGGACAGGAATACACCCCAAAGTTTAGGCCTGGTACTAATCTGTATGGCCCAGCGCATGAGGCTTTGAGAGTGATGACTGTGGGGGGAGGGGAAGTGGGATATAATGAAAAGAATTATGAAAATAATTCTCCTCTGATATCCTGCTCTGACTGACTACCTCAGGCCCTGGATGACATGGTCCCTATATGTAACACCTTTAGGGATCATTCTGGACGTCCCTGTGTCTATGGTGTGATTGAGGGCCATCACACAAAACTCCTCATAGACACAGGAGCTTCAGTAACTTTGACTGATTTACCATTAAGTCCCCCACAGGGGACAAGACAGACATTTCTTGTGGGACTTGAGGGATCCCAGTCCCAAGCATCCCTTATCCCAAATGTGACTATGACACTAGGCAAACCTGTGTAACAATGTTTTGTGGAGGGATACTAGAGGGAGAAAACCTGTAATATTAGATGACTCTTACATCAGTCATATAGCATCCATTGCATCAATTCCTTCAGAAAGGGTGTGGCCGGATACTGAAAGTCACCCTGATTTGAAGAGATTGGTTATGGATTTCCCTGACATATGGGCTCAACATAAGAATGATTGTGGCATATTAAAAGGCATTGAAATCAATATTGTAGGCCCTGACCCCCCTCCACAAAGACAGTATCATTTTCCAGCAGAAGCTATTGAACCTGTGAGGCAAATTATTAGTCAGCTTGAAAGCCAAGGGATAATTAAGAAATGTTCCTCCTCTAATAATTCTCCTTTGTGGCCAGTAAAGAAAGCAAATAATACTTGGAGGATAACTGCTGATTTTCGTATGGTGAATAAAGTTACCCCACCTGTTACAAATCTAGTTGCTTCTACTTCTGAAGTGGTATCCAAACTGAGTGCCACATGTAGGTGGTATTCTGTTCTGGATATAAGTAATGGTTTTTGGAGTGTCAGACTAGCCCCAGAGTGCCAATATATGTTTGTTTTTTGCTTTTCGAACACACAATATTGCTTCAATTTGCTCCTTTCATAGCTCGCCAACATACTTTCACCAAGCGTTAGCAGAGGTATTAAAAACATTCTCAGTCCCAGAAAGTATCATACAGTATGTAGATGATATTTTGTTACAAACAGAGACAGTAGAGGAACATTTGGAGCGGCTGAATGAACTGTTTGACTTGATTGCTGAATCTGGCCTCAAGTTAAACACTTCAAAAGTACAATTAATGAGACAAAAGGTGACATTTTTGGGAGTATCAATCCAAAGGGGTACAAGATGCCCTACTAGAGAACGAGTTACAGCCATACTTCAGGTGCCCAGACCTTTGCATAGACAGTCCTTAAGACAATTCTTAGGCTTGGTAAATTTTTCTCATGATTTCATTGAAGGGTTTGCTGAAAAAGCAAAACCTCTCTATGATCTTTTGAAAGGGGAGGGTGTTGGGAAAATTCCTTGGAGTGTAGAACATGAGGAAGCATTTAAAGTGTTAAAAGAAGGTTTAGCATCAGCCCCTGCCCTTGCCACAGTGGAGAGGGAGGCCCCTTTTGCTTTACAAACATACACATCTGACACTTCTATTTCCACAGTCCTACTGCAGGAGAAGGCTGAAAAATGGAGGCCTGTTGGCTATTTTTCCAGGCTTCTTACTCCAGTAGAGAAAGGTTATGACTCGTGTATCAAGGCTTTGTTAGGGGTGCATTGGTCAGTTCAGGCTACTGAGCATATAGTGGGATTTGGGAATCTCATCCTCCAAACACCACACACCCCTATAAAACTGTTGTTGGAAAAATCATTAAGTGGGGTTTCAACACAAAGAGTGACTAGGTGGTTAATAGATTTGCAACATCGTGACATCACTGTACAACACAATGCAAAATACACATTACCCCAACTAATGCACACTCAGGGTGAACCCCATGACTGCACAGAGACATTCACACACAGGGAATCACCTCATAAATTGTTCAGGGACAAAACTTCTGCCCAGGATTTACAAATTTATGTAGATGGTTCAAGATTTTGGCAGGATGGTCAATTTAATACTGGTTTTGCTATTTGGGTCCCCTCTCAACAATTAGCTCTTAAATTTATGCTACCAAGATCATTCTCAGCACAGAGAGCAGAATTAGAAGCCATTTCTATGGCTTGCCACAGGTTTGACACACAAGATATTTGTATATACAGTGACAGTGCCTATGTGACCAGATCACTGACAGAGTACTTACCAATTTGGAATCTAAGGGGAATGGTAGACTCAGCAGGCAAACCATTGTCACATGTTCAAGCCCTTAAGAAATTGGTAGATTGGGGAACACAGCACCCATTGCAGTCAGCTATTGTTAATGTTAAGGCACACACACATTTCACAGATGAACATTCACAAGGGAATGCACATGTGGACATGTTAGCCAAACAGGCAGCTTTAGATGGGGAACCATGGCAATCAGATGAGAATGACAGTGAGACACAGGAAGCATGGAGAGAGCATGCTGCATCTAAAGATAGAATGGCACACATAACAAAGATTACAATGGTAGATTCAGAGGTACCTGATTTGAAAACAGAAAAAGCTAAAGATCCTAACCTTTTGCCTCTTTTACAGGAACAGCAAACACTCCCAAATGGTTATTCAATTTGTAAAGGGTTAATATGTTACTCCAATCCCACTGATCCACAGGCTAAATTGTTTTTTGTGGTCCCAATTCATTTGCAGGGACCTATAACACAGCAAACACATTCTCTTCTTGGGCATATTGGCCAAAGTGCATTAGAGTACCATTTAAGGCAAAAATTTCATTGGCCAGATTTAGCAGAAACCTGTTTAAAATGTGTACAAGAGTGTTTAATTTGTACTCAAAGGTCAGAGACCCATTCTCCAGAGAATACCAGTAGCAAATGGCCCCTGGAAAGCTATCCAAATTGATTTTATAGGCCCACTTCCACTCTCAAAGGGGGGTCTCAGGTATGCCCTAGTAATTGTAGATATTTTTTCAAAATGGGTTGAGGCTATTCCACTTTGTTGTGATACTGCACAGGCTACTGGGAACATGTTTTCTCAAGATGGGGGTTTCCAACACTCATTGAATCAGACAAGGGTACACATTTTACAGGTCAGGTAATGCAAAATCTCTGTGCCCTACTGGGAATGCAGACAAGATTTCATGGACCATATCATTCACAATCCTCTGGTATAGTTGAGCGCATGAATCGCACATTAAAAACAAAATTGTCCAAAATGCTTTCCCAGTATGGTACATCATGGGTCACACATCTTCCAGCGGTTCTAATGGCTATTAGAGCTACACCATCAAATGCTACCAAGTGTTCTCCCTATGAGCTCATGACAGGGAGAAAGATGGCATTAGGCCACCCAGGTGAACCACAATTGTCTACCCCTTGAGAGAATCTGTGTCTAGAGACCAATATCTCTCCCAAATTCAGGAGCAGTTGAGCTCACTGCTAATTTTTGCTGCCTCTAATATGGCCCCAACAGATTGTGAGTTTTCATCTACTCCTCAAACACCTCTGTTTGAGAAGGGGGGGATTGATCATGATTAAAAATCTTCGCAAAAATTCTCCCTGGGATGCAAATTGGGAAGGACCTTATAGAATTTTGGACAAATTGGGTAATACTGTAATTAAAATAGAAAGATCAACCCCTGGGAAAACCAGAAGGCAGCCTGGTTACAAATAGGTCCATGTTGACCAATGTAAATTGTATAGAGGGACAGTTGTCCCAGATGTAGATATTTCTGCTAAGAACTGATATTCTCTTAATCTTTTTGACAGATTTCATTATGTGGAACTTGAGAGGAATGATCGCCACAAACCTATTTGTATTTGTGTGGGTGTTATTGCAAAAACTTCCAATCTGTGACTGTAATGAACTTTCAATCACCAACCTCACAAGGAGTCGTAGATGGAGCTCAAGCAGCATCATCAGAGGATGGACAGGCTTCTGGAGCTCTCAAGACCTTAACAAAGATTGTTTGGGAAAATTGACTTTTAATGCGGGTGGGAAGATTGAAATATTTGCAGAAAAACATCAAGACAATTTGATTGGTTTTTGGAGGGTCAATCAGGGTAATAAAGTCGAATGGGAATGTAAGTGGGTGGCTTGAGGAAAATGGACTGTAGGTCTGGTGGGAGAAGGTATTTCTGTGTCTACAACATTTACAAATCCTATTCACACTATAAATGGCGATAACTATAATATAACCAAGGTTATATTTAAACAACAAATTGGAGAAGGGATTAATTGGAGAGTTACAGCTTCCAACTTTGGTGGAGGGATTGAAGTATACTTAAAAATAGATCAACAGAAGGAAACAACTACTTTTGCACCTTTGATCTATTCTACTTTAATCACTACACCAAAGATGAAACATTATGACAATACTCCAATGTGTGAGGGGAAAAGGGTTGTTTCTAGCGGTCCATTTCAAACAAGTACAATCAAGCCAACTCCAGTATTGAGGGATGCCACATTCCAATTTATCACGTGGAAGATTAAAATAATAGATTGGCTAGTTTCCACACATTACCAAAATTGTTCCAGAATTACTGCCATTATGGAAAAAGCACTAGTTAAGTGGGCAGAAGGTACTAGGAGAAGGACTATTAGGGATATTGTGGATACAGTTTTGGGAGGTGTGGGAACAGGGTTAGGGGTGATAAATTCCATTGACATATCCAGCTTAACAGCAACCTTACAGTCTCAGGGGATGTTAAATGCAAAAGGGATTCATACGCAACAAATGATAAACACCATGGTAGAGACACTGACACAGACAGTCATTCAGGTTCAGGGTCCTGCCATTCAACATACAGAGGAAATAATGATAGGAGTAATTAGTAGGTTAAGGGAAGTATCCTGGGATTTTGTGTGTATTTCCATGCAAACAGAATTATCAATTGACTTTAAATTAATAGCACAGGCTATGGAAAATAACCATACACCTTTGGGAGGGTGGGAGCAGTCTGTTGTTAACAGTTTTGCATCAAAACACAAAGAATTATGGTTAAACAGCTGGTTGGGCTGCAGGGAAAATATATGCAGGGCTACTTCACTTGTGCCCACTTCACTTGTGTATTTGTGGCGAGCCTGATTCGCTGTAGTTATCAAACCCTACAGACCGGCAAAAGTAGAATTTGGTGACGTAACATACGATCCGCCAGACTCAGTCCGACACAGATCGATGCTTACGTCATTACAGATGTTCCGAACGCAAGTTCGGCGCAATCTGACTATTTTTGGAAGTTATCAAAAAACTAGCAGGTACGCTCGCCACTATTCCGGCCCAGCGTACCTGGTTTTCAATCCGCCGCCCTGGAGGCGGCGGATGCCATAGGAATCAATGGGAGTCTGACAGCAGCGAAAGCTCATGTTCGCTGCTGCCCGATATCCCATTGAGTCCTATGGGAACGTCTACACCTAACATGCACCCCTAATCTGCCCCCCTACACCTCCGCCACCTACATTATACTTATTAAACCCTAAACCACCGCTCCCTTAGCCCCTCGCAACTAAATAAAGTTATTAACCCCTAAACCGCCGCTCACGGACCCTGCCGCAACTCTATTAAATGTACCAACTCCTAAACCGCTGCTCCCGGAGCCCCCTCGCAACTAAATAAAGTGTTTAACCCCTAATCTGCCACTCCTGGAGCCCACCGCAACTAAATAAAGTGTTTAACCCCTAAACTGCCGCTCACGGACCCCGACGCCACCTACATTAAATTTATTAACCCCTAATCTAACCCCCCTACACCGCCGCCACCTACATTAAATTTATTAACCCCTAATCTGACCCCCCTACACCGCCGCCACCTACATTAAATTGATTAACCCCTAATCTCCCGCCCCCAACGTCGCCGCCACTATATTACATTTATTAACCTCTAAACCTAAATCTAACCCTAACCCTAACACCCCCTAATTTAAATATAATTTAACTTAATCTAAGTAAATATTCCTATCATGAAATAAATTATACCTATTTAAGAATAAATACTTACCTATAAAATAAACCCTAAGCTAGCTACAATATAACTAATAGTTACATTGTAGCTATTTTAGGATTTATTTTTATTTTACAGGCAAGTTTGTATTTATTTTAACTAGGTACAATAGTTATTAAATAGTTATTAACTATTTAATAACTACCCAGTTAAAATAAATACAAAAGTACCTGTAAAATAAAACCTAATCTAAGTTACAATTACACCTAACACTACACTATAATTAAATTAATTCCCTAAATTAAATTAAAATAAATTAATTATAATTAAAGGGACAGTCTAGGCCAAAATAAACTTTCATGATTCAGAAAGAGCATGTCATTTTAAACAATTTTCCAATTTACTTTTATCACAAATTTTGCTTTGTTCTCTTGGTATTCTTAGTTGAAAGCTTAACCTAGGAGGTTTATATGCTAATTTCTTAGACCTTGAAGGTCACCTCTTTTCAGAATGCATTTTAACAGTTTTTCACCACTAGAGGGTGTTAGTTCACGTATTTCCTATATATAACACTGTGCTCGTGCACGTAAAGTTATCTGGGAGCAGGCACTGATTGGCTAGACTGCAAGTCTGTCAAAAGAACTAAAATAAGGGGGCAGTTTGCAGAGGCTTAGATATAAGATAATCACAGAGGTTAAAAGTATATTATTATAACTGTGTTGGTTATGCAAAACTGGGGAATGGGTAATAAAGGGATTATCTATCGTTTAAAACAATACAAATTCTGGTGTAGACTGTCGCTTTAAATAAAATTAACTAAAGTACAAAAACCCCCCACTAAATTACAGAAAATAATAAAATAATTACAAGAATTTTAAACTAATTACACCTAATATAATCACCCTAATAAAATAAAAAGCCCCCCAAAATAATAAAAATCCCTACCCTATACTAAATTACAAATAGCTCTTAAAAGGGCCTTTTGCGGGGCATTGCCCCAAAGTAATCAGCTCTTTTACCTGTAAAAAAAAATACAATACCCCCCTACACCGCCGCCACCTACATTAAATTGATTAACCCCTAATCTCCCGCCCCCAACGTCGCCGCCACTATATTACATTTATTAACCTCTAAACCTAAATCTAACCCTAACCCTAACACCCCCTAATTTAAATATAATTTAACTTAATCTAAGTAAATATTCCTATCATGAAATAAATTATACCTATTTAAGAATAAATACTTACCTATAAAATAAACCCTAAGCTAGCTACAATATAACTAATAGTTACATTGTAGCTATTTTAGGATTTATTTTTATTTTACAGGCAAGTTTGTATTTATTTTAACTAGGTACAATAGTTATTAAATAGTTATTAACTATTTAATAACTACCTAGTTAAAATAAATACAAAAGTACCTGTAAAATAAAACCTAACCTAAGTTACAATTACACCTAACACTACACTATAATTAGATTAATTCCCTAAATTAAAATAAATTAATTACAATTAAATAAAATTAACTAAACACTAAATTACAGAAAATAATAAAATAATTACAAGAATTTTAAACTAATTACACCTAATCTTATCCCCCTAATAAAATAAAAAAGCCCCCCAAAATAAAAAAAATTCCTACCCTATACTAAATTACAAATAGCCCTTAAAAGGGCCTTTTGCGGGGCATTGCCCCAAAGTAATCAGCTCTTTTACCTGTAAAAAAAAATACAATACCCCCCAACATTAAAACCCACCACCCACACACCCAACCCTACTCTAAAACCCACCCAATCTCCCCTTAATAAAACCTAACACTACCCCCTTGAAGATCACCCTACCTTGAGACGTCTTCACCCAACCGGGCAGAAGTGGTCCTCCAGACGGTCCGAAGTCTTCATCCTATCTGGGCAGAAGAGGTCCTCCAGATGGGCAGAAGTCTTCATCCTATCCGGGCAGAAGAGGTCCTCCAGACGGGCAGAAGTCTTCATCCAGGCGGCATCTTCTATCTTCATCCCTCCGGAGCGGGTCCATCTTCAAGACATCCGATGCGGAGCATCCTTCCAGGCTGACGACTACCCGTCGAATGAATATTCCTTTAAATGACGTCATCCAAGATGGCGTCCCTTGAATTCCAATTGGCTGATAGAATTCTATCAGCCAATCGGAATTAAGGTAGGAAAAATCCTATTGGCTGATGCAATCAGCCAATAGGATTGAGCTCGCATTCTATTGGCTGATTGGAACAGCCAATAGAATGCGAGCTCAATCCTATTGGCTGATTGCATCAGCCAATAGGATTTTTCCTACCTTAAATCCGATTGGCTGATAGAATTCTATCAGCCAATCGGAATTCAAGGGATGCCATCTTGGATGCCGTCATTTAAAGAAATATTCATTCGTCGGGTAGTCGTCGGCCTGGAAGGATGCTCCGCGTCAGATGTCTTGAAGATGGACCCGCTCCGGATGGATGAAGATAGAAGATGCCGCCTGGATGAAGACTTCTGCCCGTCTGGAGGACCTCTTCTGCCCAGATAGGATGAAGACTTCGGACCGTCTGGAGGACCACTTCTGCCCGGTTGGGTGAAGACGTCTCAAGGTAGGGTGATCTTCAAGGGGGTAGTGTTAGGTTTTATTAAGGGGGGATTGGGTGGGTTTTAGAGTAGGGTTGGGTGTGTGGGTGGTGGGTTGTAATGTTGGGGGGGTATTGTATTTTTTTTTACAGGTAAAAGAGCTGATTACTTTGGGGCAATGCCCCGCAAAAGGCCCTTTTAAGAGCTATTTGTAATTTAGTATAGGGTAGGGATTTTTATTATTTTGGGGGGCTTTTTATTTTATTAGGGTGATTATATTAGGTGTAATTAGTTTAAAATTCTTGTAATTATTTTATTATTTTCTGTAATTTAGTGGGGGGTTTTTGTACTTTAGTTAATTTTATTTAAAGGGACAGTCTACACCAGAATTTGTATTGTTTTAAACGATAGATAATCCCTTTATTACCCATTCCCCAGTTTTGCATAACCAACACAGTTATAATAATATACTTTTAACCTCTGTGATTATCTTATATCTAAGCCTCTGCAAACTGCCCCCTTATTTTAGTTCTTTTGACAGACTTGCAGTCTAGCCAATCAGTGCCTGCTCCCAGATAACTTTACGTGCACGAGCACAGTGTTATATATAGGAAATACGTGAACTAACACCCTCTAGTGGTGAAAAACTGTTAAAATGCATTCTGAAAAGAGGTGACCTTCAAGGTCTAAGAAATTAGCATATAAACCTCCTAGGTTAAGCTTTCAACTAAGAATACCAAGAGAACAAAGCAAAATTTGTGATAAAAGTAAATTGGAAAATTGTTTAAAATGACATGCTCTTTCTGAATCATGAAAGTTTATTTTGGCCTAGACTGTCCCTTTAATTATAATTAATTTATTTTAATTTAATTTAGGGAATTAATTTAATTATAGTGTAGTGTTAGGTGTAATTGTAACTTAGATTAGGTTTTATTTTACAGGTACTTTTGTATTTATTTTAACTGGGTAGTTATTAAATAGTTAATAACTATTTAATAACTATTGTACCTAGTTAAAATAAATACAAACTTGACTGTAAAATAAAAATAAATCCTAAAATAGCTACAATGTAACTATTAGTTATATTGTAGCTATCTTAGGGTTTATTTTATAGGTAAGTATTTATTCTTAAATAGGTATAATTTATTTCATGATAGGAATATTTATTTAGATTAATTTAAATTATATTTAAGTTAGGGGGTGTTAGGGTTAGGGTTAGACTTAGGTTTAGGGGTTAATAAATTTAATGTAGGTGGCGGCGGTGTAGGGGGGTCAGATTAGGGGTTAATAAATTTAATGTAGGTGGCGGCGGTGTAAGGGGGTCAGATAAGGGGTTAATAAATTTAATGTAGGTGGCGTCGGGGTCTGTGAGCGGCGGTTTAGGGGTTAAACATTGTTTTTAGTTGCGGTGGGGTCCAGGAGCAGCGGTTTAGGGGTTAATACATATAATGTAGGTGGTGGTGGGCTCCGGGAGCGGCGGTTTAGGGGTTAAACACTTTATTTATTGCGGTGGGCTCCGGGAGCGGCGGTTTAGGGGTTAATACATTTATTAGAGTTGTGGCGGGGTCCGTGAGCGGCGGTTTAGGGGTTAATAACTTTATTTAGTTGCGGGGGGCTCTGGGAGCGGCGGTTTAGGGGGTAAACAGTATAGTATAGTGTGGGTGCTTAGTGACAGGGTACCAAGAAAGCTGCGAATAAACTGAAGAGCAGCGAGATTGATGACTGTTAGTTAACAACAGTCCGCTGCTCATCGCTCTGTACTTGGTGCGCGGCTTTTTGACAGCTTTCTTGATAATTTAGGCGAACGTATTCAGGTCCGCGGCAGCGATGTTAGGCGATCTTAGGCGAGCGTATTGGTGCCGTTGAATGCAAGAAAGTCGACAGCTTGATAACTAGAGGTCCAAGTTACAGATTTAGGGTTGATAATATCTTCTGGGCGAAATCTAGGATTTACAGAAGCATCAAAAAATTGATATGGGGTAGTTGAAGATGGTCATGTAACAAAATTGATGATTTTCTTATTCACAGAACTTGAAATGCACTCTGCTGACTTATCAAGGCTAACTCTGCTACACATTGTTCCCTAATTGGCTTAAACTGATAACTTTAAAACAATGCATTTTATACTAACCGTGGCTAGCCTTTTCTGCAGACTGAAGCCCAGACTGGCTCCTCAAAATGAGGCAAATGGTGATTGGAGTATGGCTATTAAAAAATAACTGCAGTAAAAAGGATAATTTGTTTTAAAAATGTGTAAAGTAGGCTGATCTGTTATTCCATATCAACCTAACAGAAATGTCTTGTAATTACAAGGTGTTTACTATCCCTTTCAATAGGTCCAAGCGAGAATACTAGTTATTGTTTCTGTAAAAAAAAAAGCAGCTTTAATGTGATGCTTTTTAAACTGTATTTTCAGATTTTCTATTAAGATATGATGTAGTAAACCTGATAAACACAAAGGGCCAGATTACGAGTGGAGCGCTATTTATTGCTCCCGCTCGAGCGTTAACTGCGCTATATGTAAGCTTTTTGCACACGTTTGATACATATTTAAAGTAAAACATTTTTGCTTGTGCAATAATCCGACATGCAAAAATAGTTGAACTTACAATATCGCAATCACGTTAACGCATTCTGCCTTGGACTTCAACGGAGTGCAAAAAGTGGAAAAAACCTAACAGCAAAATAGGACACAAAGAGTAGCGACTTAGGAGATCAAAAATGGGTAAAAAATTAAATCTTTATTCCGGTAAGTTAAAAATTACCCACAATGGGTCAGACAGACATGTGATGGCCCACAAGAGAGGTGTCTGACATGTTTTGCGCCCCTTACTGGCGCTTATTCATAGACATTGTCTAAAAACAAAAATGTTTCCCAAAACTCATAACTAAAATGTTACAAAGTACACTAACACCCATAAACTACCTACTAACCCCTAAACCACCACCCTGCCGCATTGCAAACACTATATTAAACCAATTAACCCCCTAATCTGACGCCCACCCACATTGCGACTATTAAATAAACCTATTAACCCCTAATCCGCCGCCCCCTGACTTCGCCGACACTAAATAAACCTATTAACTCCTAAACCGCCGGCTCCCACATCACAATTAATAAACTAAACCTATTAACCCCTAACCTGCCAGCCCCCCACATCGTAACTAATAAACTAAACCTATTAACCCCAAAACTGCCAGCCCCCCACATCATAACTACTAAACTAAACCTATTAACCCATAAACCACCGCCCCCCACATCTCAAAACACTAAATTAAACTATTAACCCCCAAACCTAACACCCCCCCTTTAAATTAAAATTACAAAATAAATATCTTTAAATAAATAAAAACTTACCTGTGAAATAAAAAAACCTAAGTTAAACTATAAACTAACCTAACATTACTATTCTAATAAAATAAAAAAAAATACCAATTAAAAAACCTAAATTACAAATGTAAAAAACTTACTACAAATTTAAAAAAAACTAAAAAAATTAAATAAATCTAACATTACAAAAAATAATAAACAAAATTATTTTTGATAAAGCCCTGCAGTGGGGCAAAACGCGTCAACCAGACCTACTACATCACTACTAGCACTTTCCCTGAACTGAGGAGTCAGAAGTACAGATGGAGGTTTGAGGGGCTGAGTATATTGAACGGCTGTTCTTTTTGCTGCAGTGCTTAACTCCCGCTTTTTGCGTGCAACTGAATTACAGACAGTAGCTGTCCTGAACAGCAGTGACATCACTCGTTACATAACCGCTTTATCGAGCAAGAGAAAAGAAGAAACCACCGGAGCAGGATGCCACGGTGAGCCGCGAGTGTGGCTAAGCACCATAAATTACAGAAGGGTTCATGGACAGGTAATATCCTCAGACTCTAGAGCGGGACTTTTGTCTGCTATATCCCACAATTACACGCTGTCCACAGCACTGACATTAGTTTGCTATTTACCCAAGAGCTATGACTGCTTTTACCCATACAGGGATCTTTTTCCGTAATAGGTGCTATATTAGGTGGCTTGATACTGCAATCAGAACTACTAGATATCCATTGTGCTGTTTGCTTAAACCGGAATATATTTTTTTAACTGCTTCAAGCATTCTATATATGTTTGACTGTGCTTGATGTTTTTTATAGCGATATCGCAATTATGCTTCCCATAGTCTCTGCATCTGTTTGACTCTGTAAACTATTATTTTAATCTTTGCCATTGTTAAAATTGTAAGGGAGACGTCCCTCTAATATTTTGAGTACTGTACTTATGCTTAGTTGATAAGATATTTATGGGTATTTTACAGGTATTAATTTAAGGTATTCTATGGGTATTAATAAATTAATTTAGATCATACTCCAGTACTCTATTGCTTACTTTCAGCACTCCTTATTCTCAATTGTTTCAGGTGTTTAGTGTGTTGACTATTCTCTGGGAAGGGTTAGTCTGAATTTGGAGCTTTGAGAGTACATTTCTGTGCGCCCTGTTTTTCCGATTTCCTACAAATTAGTTTACCAATAGACAAGTGCACAATTACCTCACATGACACAAATCAACCCATAATATGACCCGTCCCTTTACCAGCCTAGAGAAACTATATACCCTCACTTCTCCTGTTTCTCACTCTCTCTATATTATACAAGATCATAAAACAGACTCCCCCCAGGATTTTTGCCCCACTCCATCGAAAGATGGGAAAAAGACCTAAGAAGCATAATTCTTCCCCAACATGTATATGTTTGTATCTCTATGTAAAAGCTCTTTGTCTGCCTTTTTTTTTAGCACCTGAGACCTCATATATTTGGGCCCTTACGACTTTTTTGTGCAATAATGTTTTTAAATAATTTTATTAGATAGTATTATTATGAGTGTAACTGTCTTTTTAAACATAGTTTCGATGTGGTTTGTGACACTTTTTTTGTTTTGCAAAACAGTTAACCAGAGCTCTGAGCTCTTGATATCCTGACGCACGTTAACTTCAATTGCGCTCAAGCAATCGAGTTTACTTTCAACTTGTAATGCGCTTGCTACATACGACGCGCAAATTGTAGCAATAAACCCGATATTGCTTGCGTGTAACTGTTAGCGCGCCACTTGTAATCTGGACTATAATTAGCAATGTTACACCATGCTGGAAAAGCATCTACCAGGAAGCCACTGTACAAAGACAAATTTATAAAATATTTATAATTCTTATGAAAAAGAAAGTCATGAATCATCACCAGTCACGTTGTTCTATAAAGAGGAAGTGAAACAAGATATTCAGATAGCTTTGAAGGTACATGGAAGTCAAAATTAAGCTTTCATGATTCTGTGTACAGTTTTAAAACAACTTTCAGATTTACTGCTGTTACTCAATTTATCCATTTCTTATGGTGTTCTTTGTTGAAACTTGGTCCCTTTCCATGAGAGTGGCATATCTACACTACTTGTATAAAATTGTTACAAACACTGTTGCTATATAGTGCACATGCACATGCTCCTAAGACTACCTCAGTATGCTGTGATAAAAATTATGAGAAAAAAAGAAAATTTGATAATAGAAGTATATTTTTTAAGAAATCCAAATTACGTAAGTTTAATTTTGGTTAAAATGTCCCTTTAATGGTGTGGAACAGGGCACACATGCAGTATATAGATAGCAGGTTATTTAGTTTTGTTAATTCATATATTTTCTTTTACAAATATTAAAAAGTATGGCTCACTTATACATTGAATGTAGTGGTTAAGCATTTGCACTGTTACTTTGCTGGGCACTTGCATATAATATATAGTGATGTATTCTAAATTATTTTAAACAAGGATTTGTAGTTCTTCCAAAATCCTAAGATACCATGAATAATAATAATTCTTACTACTACTACTACTACTAATAATAATTCTTACAATTGAAGTGATGTTGCAGCCCTGACCTCTATATTAGAAACATAGAAGTATAATGTGAGTAAAACGTTTTTCACAAGTATAAATGTTGTATTAAAGGAATATTATATGGAAAACTGAGAAATCTACAAAAAGGGATGTACAAAACGCAGGTGAGGTTTCATAGACGGTGGGCTGACCGAGAAACGAGTAAAGAGACTGTATGAAACAGACAGGAAGTGGTGATGATTGTTACTTTACAAAGCCCTATCAGTCTCTTACAGAAACTGTTCTTTCCCCTTTGTGACTGTTTGTGTGATCTGCTGTGAAAACGACAGAGAGCGACAGAGATGATCTGAGTTTTCTTTGGGCAGCATCAGAATAATCGATCATGAGCAGCATCTGCTGTGTTCAAAACTAATATTCGGTGTTGTTCAGCTCCACTTGGTATGTAACAGATTCACTTTTATATAATAAGTGCCATATAGTCTGGAAGTTATATACGCTGGTATTAGAATAATTCTATAGTGCATTAATTGGCAGGAGCAGAATGCTATAGTTTTCTAAACTGTGGTTCAATAATTAAAGACAAAGCTACTTTTGCTTGTTATTCTTAAGAATAGATGAAAGCTGTAGAAAGCCAATGATAAAATATTTTCTTATTCTTTAGAATACATTTTTTTAGCCACATTGCTTTCCCTATTAGCAAGTAAGCCAATAAAATCCATTTTATTTTATGTTCTAAATGTAGTTTTGATTTCAGGACCCCTTGGTAAGTCAGTAAACATAATAAACCATTTTATTTTATATACTTTTAAATGATATAGGGTTTTACATTTGCATAACAAATATAAGAATAAAAAATCACTACCACTATTTTATATAATTATTCAAAGTCAACATTTTCTCATGTTTGTAGTCATAGGAAATAGGGGAAACATTTAGTGATGGTGTACTTTGTCAACCATCTTATGGTTTTTATTATCTAAGGCCCCACTTTCAACTTTCAGTCAATCAGAATTTGGATCAAATGTTGTTGTTTTTTTATGGTCCCCAAAATTGAAGCCATTCTAATCTATTTGAAAACTTGGAATGCTTTTAAAACATTGCTCAAACCACACTATTCAATTGTGAAGCTTGTACTCAAATTAAATACAGTTAACAGAATGGACATTTATGATTTTAATAAAGTGCTTGGACCTTAACATCTTAGATGCGAATGACAGTCTGTTGTTGTTATGCATATCTAGTTTGCAGTTATTAGGTCAAAGTCAGTGTCTGTCCAAATGAGTTTGAACAGGGATAGGAACATACATACATTGTTAGAGCTGGTTATGCCAGCCCTCTGGCAAATCAGAATTGTTTCTAATTTTAAATGTATTTAATGGTATGGTTAAATATTGTATACCTACTCATTTTCTGCATAAATTGTGAAATTGTGCATATTGACAAAAGTAATGGAAGTTCTCTTCTGATTTTTAATTAATAATTTTAATTGAACAGCATATGCATACAATCTTAAACTTTTGGGAAGGTGATCTGATACATAGGGGCTGAATTATCAAGCTCCGAATGGAGCTTGATGCCCCAGTAGTTATGAAGCAGCAGTCTAAAGATCGCTGCTCCATAACTTGTCCGTCTGCTCTGAAGCCACGGATATCAATCCGCCCGATCCTATATGATCAGGCTGATTGACACCCCCTGCTGGCGGCCGATTGGCTGTGAATCTGCAGGGGGCGGTACTGCACAAGCAGTTCACAGGAACTGCTAGTGCAATGATAAATGCAGATAGCGTATGCTGTTGGCATTTATCATTGTGCGGCGGACATGATACGCTACATTGTATCATGTCCGCTTGCACATTAATAAATTGGCCCCTAAATGTGGGACAATAAAATGTGTGTTTGATTTATTTAGAAAATGTCATGTGCTGAAATTTACTATGTACACCATAGAAAATGCAGACCTCCCAAATATCCCAATTTCAGAGTGACAGTCCCTAATTCAGAGCTCTGTCCCTCTGAGACAGCCATATCTCCCGATTTGCAGAATTTTTCATAGTCACACCCATGGAATACATGGATACATCCTCAAAGCACCCAGACACACCCAGAATTATGCTCACTACCTACCCCTCCGGAAGCATCCCATCCACAAAACAGAGATAGCCCCCCTCAACCTCCTGGGTCCAGCATCCAAAGCCACAAATGTTGGGAGGTATGAAAATGACAGAATAATATTTTTGGATTCCTTATGGTGTTATTTGCGCTGAATTTTTTTGAAACTGTTATTTTCTAAAAGTCCTTGGTCTGCTGAAAATATTAAATTAGGCATACTTTGTGTGGGCTCCTCACAAAAAAAGAAAAAAATTATTTGTAAATACAATAAGGGCCAAACAACTAAAAACACCTTTCACACAGGGATGTAAAAATGGCTGAGCAGCAAAAGGGTTAATGGGACATTATTTTTATGGAAAGGTTTGTCACGCAGGTTAAAACCAAATCGCCAGCTATGCCGGCAAAACAAAGGGAAAAGAAAGCTAAGATTAGCGAGATGGAAAACAGTTTAGAAATCCAGTCACCAGTATCTCTAAACGCGGATGAGCAAAACCTGATCATTCATATTGCAGACCTGATTATGCCTCAATTCAACATACTTAAAGCTGAAATCTCAGAACTTACTGGGGAGGTGAGACAGTTTGCATCACGGCTCTCTGAGGTAGAATCAAGGGTCTCTGATCTGGAAGATCAGGCAGGGACACAAGAGTCAGTTGTTAAAAATCAGGGGGGTTTAATTAAAATACTACATGCACGGTTGGAGGATCTAGGGGATCGTTCCCACAGGAACAAGGTAAAAATAATAGGTTTGCCCGAATCCATCCAACAGCAAGATTTAGTTCACTTTGCTTCAGTTGAATTACCCCACTTATTAGGCATCCATACTATGGAGAAGCCACTTGTGGTAGAGAGATCACATAGACTGGATATAGCTCGACTCAACCCTGATGGTACTTCTAAGCCTAGACCAGTAATGGTTAAATATTTATGTTTTCAAGATAAAGTCATGTTGATGAGTCTTTATAGGAAATCAAATCCGCTGATGCAAGGTCAAGATAAAAACTTATTATTTCAGGATTTTTCCTTAGAAACTTCTCTCAAAAGAAGAGAGATGGCCCCATATTGCTCAACTCTGTTTAAAAAGGGTATTCAGGCAAGAATGACTTACTCTGCAAAAATAATTGTAAATGTAAATGGAGAAAATTACACTTTAAATAATCCCCAGCTAAAGAGTACATGAAAACTGTAAGTTGATATTAGGAGGTGGTTCTGAAATTTGGTTAAATAACTTTACATGTTAGAGATGGGGCTTATATTGATAGCTTTTAGGGTGTTTTTATTTTTGTTTTTACTCTAAAATTAGTATTAATTGGTGTAGATAAATGTTGAACCTTCTTTCCTGGAATGTGGGGGGAATCACTTCCCCAGCTAAAAGAAGTATTATTTTAAAGCAACTTAAACAATATAAACCAGACATGTTTTTTTTTTTTTTTACAAGAAACCCATCTAAATGAAAAAGAAATCCCTAAACTGAAATGTAAGTGGGTGGGAAATGTTATAGCTACTCCATGTCTGACACGTAAGAGAGGGGTTGCCTCCATTTTTTCTAAAACTCTGGCATATACTATCTTATCTCCGGAATGTGATAAAAATGGTAGATTTATTATAACTGAGATAGAGTGTAGGGGTACAACATACGTGCTGTGCAATGTATATGCTCCAAATGATATAGATCCACATTTTTGGGATGTTTTATATATTAAACTTTTCCCTCATATTGATAAAAATCTAATAATTGCAAGAGACTTCAATATGACCATATGTCCCCAAATAGAATAAGGATAGGTATAAACCCTCAAGTTAGGAATAGAGAAAGGAAAACTTTTAATTTTTTTATGAATAAATTAAACTTATATGATATTTGGAGAATTAAAACTCCAGACATAAAGGCATTTTAATGTGAATTTAAATCACACAGGGCAATGTCACAAATTGATCTCTTTTTGATAGCTGATAGTATGATTAAACTAGATCTGAATCCGACCATCCAAGATATAGTGATCTCAGATCACGCAATAATAACGCTAGAGCAGTGTGAGCAGAATATCTTCTTTTTTCCTAAATATCTTTCACAGGATAACGAATTTAAGAATTTTTTAGTACATGCTTGGACAGAATATTTTGGCAATAATAGGAAATATCTGGATAAAGTAGAGACCTTCTGGGAAGCGGCGAAGGCGTTCCTCCATGGTGAGATTAGAATGTATTTGGTTAAATGGAAGAAAAAAACAATTGCTAGGGATCTCCAACTAACTAATCAATTGAGGAATTCTTATAAGGCGTATATAGTTAACCCTAGCAATAACTCTTGGGAAAAGTATAAAAAAGCAAAACTTGAGAGAGACATGCTCCTTAAACAGAAGGGACAGAGGGAAGATCTTAAATCAAAGTCATTTTTTACGAGTTATCATGGTAGATGATAAACTGGCTAAACTGATTAAAACAGAGAAGGGGAGAAATAATATAGCAAGTATAATTAAGAATGATAAAAGATATACCTCATCACAAGATATTAGAAAAATATTATATGAATATTACCAAGAATTATATTCACTGCAGAAAACCAATGATACTGCAAAAGAAACTTTTTTGGGTAAAATCTCCTTACCCAAATTGTCCCCAGAACAGCTTCAAGAGTTAAATCAGCCAATAGTGGTAGAAGAAGTTGTTGTAGCTATAGAGAAGGATAAAATGAATAAAGCCCCAGGACCGGACCAGATCACAACTGTATTTTACAAAATATTGAAGGAGAATATGTCTGATACTTTAGCTAAATTGTTTAATAAATACTATATTAATAATAAGATGGACTCACTGTATTTTACTACATCGGTTGTTACTCTTATTCCCAGAAAAGACAAAGATCTAGAGCTACCCAGTGCATACTGCCCTATCTCATTATTAAATAATGATTATAAGTTATTAACCTCTATAGTAGCAGACAGACTTAAGAAATGTATTAATGAATAATACATATAGACCAAACAGGATTCATGATGGGTAGAAGTGTAACCAAAAATATATTAAAGGTACTGTTGACCCTAGATTACTTTTGGAATAGAACCAAGGATGGCCGGAAGGCTCCTAAATCAGATATGGCGGTATTGACTCTGGACGCAGAGAAAGCTTTTGAATCAATAAATTGGAATCACTTATTTAGGGCCTTAACCCAATTTGGTTTAACAGATGGCTTTCTTAATTTCGTAAAATTATTATACTATAACCCATGCTCATATCTATTAATCAAATGGGGACTTTCTCCCAAAATAGTTCTTGCTAGAGGTAGAAGACAGGGGTGCCAGCTTTCGCCGCTTCTCTTTAACCTATCAATTGAGCCATTAGCTGCACGTCTTAGACAAGAGTTGGAAGGTATTTCTGTTGGGCGCAGTAAATGTATCTTATTACTATACGCGGACGATTTGCTATTATTTTTGTCCAAGACTAAGTCTAGTATACCTCTTGTTCTGGGAATAAAATTAACCAAAATAAATCGGAATTGCTATTGATCTGTAAAAAAAAGATAGCCCAAGAGATTTTCCTTTCCAAACGGTAGAACATATAAAAATACCTGGGGATTTATGTGTCGGATAACCCCGCCTGTTGGTACACATTACATTTTTACTAAATTCTTTGGTGAAGCCAAGATTATGACGAATAAGTGGAAGCCACTGACAATCTCCTTGTCAGCTAAAATTGTATTGTTAAAATCCTTTCTGTTCCCGCGCCTTTTATACTTAATGCAAAATCTTCCAATATTTAATAAAAGCACAGCTATAAGACAATTTAAGAAGCTATGTACAGGGTCTCTATGGGGGATGGGGAAGGCACGTCTTTCTATGCGGTTCCTGAAACAAGATAAGGATTTTGGAGGGCTCGGGTTGCTGAATATTAAACTATTTAATTGGGTTACTATGGTCAAGATTGCTGTAGACTGGATAACTGAAGCGAACCATTTTTTCCTTTTCAGAATTAGAGGAAGGGTTAAACCCTTTACTCTAAAAGCTATCCTACATACACCAGCAAGTAAAATGCCATCAACTATTCATAATCTGAGTGTTATTCAAAATGTGGTTATAGCTTGGCAGAGATTTTGTGGGGAACTTGCGATAATATAGAGCCTCTCCAGTCACCTCCCCATTTTAGGGAATCCTGGGTTTACACCTGGCCTTAACCTTGGGATTTTTCTGGGTTGGTTCTTGCGGGGACTCAGATATGTTAATCAATTATTAGAATCAGGTACTCAAATTATTAAAACCTTTGAGCAAATCAGAGGGGAATTTGACCTTTCAAAACATCACATTTATGCGTACTTACAAGTCAGACACTATCTTTTGCAAGTGATGTTAGAATCCAATATTAGCTGGGATATATGAGTAATTGAAATGGGCATTCATATGTTTAGGAGTGGATGCTACTCAATCTCGAGTTGGTATAAGATGATTATGTTAAATCATGGTAAGCGATATCTAGAATCATTGCTTCCCAGGTGGCAGGGATCGCTTGGAGAATTAGGGATGTATGACATAAAAAAGTATTCAATTAGTAGGTATCAACAATACGATGTGGAAAGAATCTCACAGTAAATTATTACATTTTTCCTATATCTCTCTGGTGATGCTTGCCAAGTGGGATAAAAAATGTTCAGGTAGCTGTTTCCACAGCACATATCCAAATGCAGACATTATGTACTGCTTTTGGTTTTGCCCAAAAGTCATTAGATTTTGGAATAGAGTTAATTTTTGGGTAAACAAATTTACCCATCAGAACGTAGTATTTTCCAAAATAATGATTATCTTTCTGTATAACCCGAAATCCCAAAAACTAATGAAGGATCAAGCTTTCATTAATACCGCCATATTGGTGGCTAGGAACTTAATATTGCAACACTGGAAGGCAGATAAACCTCCTGGTATTGCAGAATTTGCACAAAAAATGTATTTACAAATGACAATAGAACAATACCAAACGGAGTCAAGTAGCGAGAAACAATTTAAAGCCTTCTTTAAAAAATGTTTAAGATTAATAGAATCAGGCTCTCTCGGAACGCAATTACAGATCATTTACCCTCTACGTAAATCTGCGTTCTTCGAAATAGCAATCCTGGAGGGGTAACTCCCAAACCAGTGGGTAAGGTGAATAGAGGAAAGGAAAGAGAAAGGGAAAAGGGGAAAAGGGGTGGGGGGGAAGAGGATCTGAGCCTCAGAATATCCTCCCTCCATGTTAATATGGGACCTCTTTTATACTCACTGATTGTATATAGGAGGAGCGTGAGGTGAGCAGGGATTTTATTTTATTTATTTATTATTAGTCTTTTCTTTCTTCTCTCTATAACTCTATAGGGGTAACAGCGATATAATGGTGCTGTGAATGAGTGTTTATTTATTTATTTACATAAGATGGATTAATCCAGTGAAAGAATGCCATGGTTTATATAGATTTTTAGCTTGGTGGTTACACATATCTATGATAGTAGGAAATGGATGGAGTTAATAGAATACTGCCTAGCTAAATATATTTAGTGTCTAAACAAGTAAGAGAAGCTGTTTTTATTTTTGCAACTTAATGGATATGTCTGAGATGTTATAATACTATAGGGGTGATAGCGGTAGAAGGTGCTGTGAATTGTGTTTATCTTTAAAATATGGATTAATCCAGTAAGAAAAGGATATGGTTTATGGGATTATCAAGTTGATGACTATACATATTTAATACAAAATGAAATTGTATTATGCTAGTAGAACACTGTTAGGTTTAAAGATCTATTGAATAATTAGGTTAGAGATTTTTTTTTATCCTTATTGATGCAACACAATGGATAAGTATTGGGAGTCCTTTCCCTATGGGGTTTCAAATCTGATTGCTTTTCTTTTCTTTTTTTTTTTTTGGTTTGTCTTTATTTTTTTATGATAAAGTTAAAAGTAAAATCTAGCAATGTACGGTGAAACTATAAATATATGTCTGCCTTGTTTTTTTCTCCTTGTTAAACCTGAAGGCAAACTTAATTTTTGCCTTTTCATGTATATCTTTTGTAAGCCATTTTTTCAATGTCTAGCTTGTTAAGACGCTGAAATGGTATTTAGTGTTACATTGCTGATTTTC
Organism: Bombina bombina; assembly: GCF_027579735.1. Classification (NCBI taxonomy): domain Eukaryota; kingdom Metazoa; phylum Chordata; class Amphibia; order Anura; family Bombinatoridae; genus Bombina; species Bombina bombina. The sequence continues at coordinate 1,013,473,547 of NC_069501.1, read as the reverse complement.
AAAATAAATGGTTTAAAAAAAGATAAATATTTATCATTGCGCGGCGGACATGATACACTACATTGTATCATGTCCGCTCGCACATTAATAAATTGACCCCTAAATGTGGGACAATAAAATGTGTCTTTGACATATTTAGAAAATGTCATGTGCTGAAATTTACTATGTACACCATAGAAAATGCAGACCTGCCAACTATCCCAATTTCAGAGTGACAGTCCCTAATTCAGAGCTCTGTCCTTCTGAGACAGCCACTACCTACCCCTCTGGAAGCATCCCACCCACAAAACAGAGATAGCCCCCCCCCCCCCCTCAACCTCCTGGGTCCAGCATCTAAAGCCACAAATGTTGGGAGGTATGAAAATGACACAATAATGTTTTTGGATTCCATATGGTGTCATTTGCGCTGAATTTTTTTGAAACTAATGTTATTTTCTAAAAGTGCTTGGTCTGCTGAAAAAATTAAATTAGGCATACTTTGTGTGGGCTCCTCACAAAAAAAAGAAAAAAAATTATTTGTAAATGGAACATTAAACACCTTGAGACTGTATTTTAGCTCAGAAAATTGTAAGATTTCCAGTTCAAGTGCAGGCTCACTCAATGACCTCAGAGAAGGAAACCTAGGTTACAACAAAGCGGCATCCATTATATTTAGCTGCTCTAAAATGTTATACTTAATTTTTAATATGTAAACAACTAATATAATTTAAAAATAAATCAGCATATTATTCTCAGGCTAATATTTGTTTTAAATATATCAAGCATTTATTCAAGGCTAGAGCATAAACAATGTTAGTAATATTTTTGCATGCATGGGTTAGCGCACGTATTACAAGTTGAAAGTAAAACTTTGGCGCACAAGCAAACAACGCACGCTAACTTCAGGCCCTCGGATATATCGTGACCGTGCTAACTTTTTGTCACCATAGACTTTAATGGAGAATGCAGAAAAAAACAACCTAACACCACTTGTGCGCTAACTCAACAGGAGCTATTAATATTTCACATTCAAATGTTCTTACATACATATATATATATATATATATATATATATATATATATATATATATATATATATATATATATATATATATATATATATATATATATATACTGTATATATAGCTATATATCTCTTGCTATAGATATAGATATATATTTTACATTAACATTATCACATATATGCAAAAAAAATTAATCATAAACATAATTTTTTTTATGTGAAACATATAGAAAATATGGGTTTTGTTATTTAGGTCTAACGTGGGTTAGTATCCAGACGGTGTTCCAGTGAAAAAGTAAAGTTTATTGCCAAACATAAAATCAACGGCATGCATAAAATCAACGGCATGCAAGCCAGGGTAATCCAGAATAAACTATATATATATATATATATATATATATATATATATATATATATATATATATACACACACATATTAGGATAATCTTAATGTGTGCTAACCCGAACTGCTTTACTCATATATTACATTCAAATGTTCTTCGCAAGTTCTTTAGTTGCTCTAACCCGAAACACATTTGAATGCACTCGAGTGAATGCATTTACTTTCAACTTCTAATATGCCTGCGTTATATGCTAATATTGCTTGCGCATATATGTTAGTGTACCACTTGCAATCTAGCCCTTAGTGTTTACCGATGCTTTAAAATTAATTGTACTTTCTACAGATTTGTTAGTGGGCATTCTTGCCTTTAAAGGGAGATGAAACCCAACATTTTTGTTTCATATTTCAGAGGATATCATTTTAAAAACGTTTCCATTTTACTTCTATTGTTAAATTTGCTTTGTTCTCATAGTATGTTTTTTTGAAGAGGACACCAAGGTACACTAGAACTCACTGGGCCAGAGGGCAATGTCTGTGGCAGGCCCCCCTCATTTGAACAGCACCCCTTCCAAAGCATATCTAATGAGCAATATATATATATATCTTATACACAGACATACACACATACATACTAATGTGTACACATATATACACATGAATATGAACACACAAACACATGCACACATATATACATATATACACATATATACACACATACATAAACATGAACATATTATTATTATTATCGGTTATTTGTAGAGCACCAACAGATTCCGCAGCACACACAAAGACATCCACACACACATACAAAAGAGGGAGTTGATGCACAGCCTAGCAAATACCCCTAACAAACACTACAGCACTAAGAAAAACCACAGTAACATGCATGCTTTCTGTGCAGAGCTTTCTCTTTCCCACTTGTTTTTAAATCACCACAAATTTAGTGATCTCTAGTTGTGATTAGAAAAAAACTGCAGCCTCTTTAACAACTGCTCTGAAATATGATTCTGCTTGATTAGCTGCGGCAAGGCCCATAAAAAGACTGTCTATTGATCTTATTTTGGTTTCATGCCCCTTTCTTGCACTTGAAATGAAAATCTGTTGCGAAGAGATTAAAATAAGCACAACCACAACAACTTTGGAAACATGCTTAAAACAAATCTCTGTAATTGTGAAAATAGTGGCATATGTATTTTGTTAGAGGAAAGTAGTCTTGCTGGGTAGTAGGAGAGAGGTGTTACGAACACAAATGAAGAACTGACCATGTGCATTCCAAGTAGGGATGGGCAAATGTTTTGCAACATTCGAAAAATGAAATAAATTTTAATACGTTTGATTCAAATTTTTAATTTTTGTTCAACATTCTAACATTCGTTTAATGTAATAGCATTTCTAATGCTATCTTTAAATGTAATATTCAATTCAAATTATACTAATAATTCGATTTGAATTATGCAAGATTAAAATTCGAATTTTTAAAATCTATATAATTGTAATACAAATGGAAAAACAAACTGCGCTAAATTTCCCGATGTCTAATATAACCAAATATCATATATAAAAATGGCCACACTCTTTCAACAATCTATGTTATATAAATCACACGTAAATTGCAATATAGTAAAGAAAGCACCAAGCTATGTTATGGATACATAAACCAGTTTGAATACCAAATGTAGGTGACCAGTCTATTAGCCATAATAGGCGGTGTGGGATATGTCCCCCGTGCTGTAATAGCATCAAAAGTACCTCAATGTAAACTCTGCAATGGCAGAGGGTAAGTCACAGGTAAAACTTTATACTCCGTGTTTCAGGGATAAAAGGAATCCGTTGTGGTGCTGTGACGAAGAGTGTCCGTTAGGTGTTAACAGATGGATGTTTTACACAGGTGCCGCCTTGATGATACTGAGTTCTCTCCCCTCAGTTGTACGGATACACATGCAAGACAAAATACAGAAAAGCGTACTCTCATCAAGTGGAGTTTATTAACAAGCGCACTGCGCACAAGATAAAATCGTACTTACAGAATAACTAATTAAAAACAGCATGTGAAATAGATCACTGTGTAGGTGAGCCACAAAAAATCCTCTCCGGATCAGTTTGAAAGACACCCTAACGCTCTCCCAGCGTATGACTCTTGGGGTGAAATCTGGTGTGGACTGTGGTTAACCTCACTGAACAGCTGGCAATTAAGCATAAGTGTGCATATTTTGTCCAGATAGTGTATCCCAATGCGTTTCTCCCGGGTTTCGACCGGGCTTTTTCAAGGTAATGACGATCTCTGTATTGTTTGCCAATGCTCTGCTAATATCGTCAGAAAGTTCAGATGCCTATTAGTCTGGAATGGTCACACCTGCAGTGTGTAGCAATTTAGAAATGGCCGCAAATCTGCAGGGGGCGGTGTTGCACCAGCAGCTCACAATAGCTGCTGGTGCAATGCTGAATACGGAGAGCGTATTGCTCTCCGCATTCAGCGAGGTCTGACGGACCTGATCTGCACTGTTGGATCAGGTCCACCAGACCTTTGATAAATATCCCCCAAAGTCATTTCTCGCTAATTTAAAAGCAAACAAGGTTGTGTAGTTTTTTTTTTTCTTTTTAAAGGGACATTAAACTGTTGGGTACAACTACAGTAGCATGTTTAGTACTCCTCATTGTTTTTCCTCATGTAACTGCAGTTGTCTTCAAAGTTGTTCTCTCATTTTAACCCTTACACTGTTAAAAAAAGTTCTGCTTCTTCACACTGGGTGCCGCTATCTTGGAGCTTATATTTGTTATGTAACTTTTAAACTGTGCAAAAAACGGTAAAATGTAATGCTTCTGCTCTTTATTATTTAAGCTACACTGATGTGCAAGGAGTCAAAAAGCCAGTAACATCACAGATCTGCGAAAGTGCACAGCTTCTGTCACAGGATTATTATTATCATTTATGTGTATAGCGCTTCAAAATTCCATAGTGCAGGGGTATACAATGGCAAAGATTTCTGATAAGATACAAATACATAACAGACTAAACAAATCTAGTACAGAAGGAGGGGAGCCCTGCTCCGGAGAGCTTGCAGTCTACAGGTATAAGTTACTAGAGCAGGGAAGATTAAAAAGCAGTTATTGGTACTGAGTTGTGGCACTTCATCTCCAAAAATAAATGGGGCAGTTCATCTATTGATTCTAAGCTGCTGCAGTCTAGTAACAATCTCAAGAACTGTATGATGGGGAGTAGTTAAAGGAACACAGAACCCCCAAAATTATTTGAGATAAAAAAAAATCTATTATTAAAATAACTTTGCTCTTTTTGTATCTATTGTTGAAAGGAGGTAGATGGGTTACAGAATCTGCACACAATACTGTAATGAGTTAAAGGGACAGTCAAGTCCGAAAAAAACTTTCATGATTTAAATAGGGCATGTAATTTTAAACAACTTTCCAATTTACTTTTATCACCAATTTTTCTTTGTTCTCTTGGTATTCTTAGTTGAAAGCTAATTCCAGGAGGTTCATACGCTAATTTCTTAGACCTTGAAGACTGCCTCTAATCTGAATGCATTTTTAACACTAAAGGGCATTAGTTCATGTGTTTCATATAGATAAGATTGAGCTCATGCACATGAAGTTACCCTGGAGTGAGCACTGATTGGCTAAAAAGCAAGTCTTTCAAAAGAACTGAAATAAGGGGGCAGTTTGCAGAGGCTAAAATACAAGGTAATCACATAGGTAAAACGTGTATTTATATATCTGTGTTGGTTATGCAAAACTGGGGAATTGGTAATAAAGGGATTATCTTTCTTTTTAAACAACAAAAATTCTGGTGTTGACTGTCCCTTTAAAATAAGAGAATGGCTTTATAGAGAGCTGAAGGTACAGGAAAAATAATAGTATGGTGAGTAGTAGCCATGCTAGTGTATTTTTACCCAGTTGTTTACTGGCCCTTTAAGTTGTGGATATGTCAGAGTGAACAGTTTTATTGAAGAATGTTTTTTCTTTTATTTAGTTTTTTTCTGTAACATATTGAAGGTGAATGGGTATGAAATAGACACTGCTCCATTTATTATAATGGAGAGTCACTCATAACTCATAGATGTTTTATATATATATAATGTTAGGCTGTATGTTTTATTTATTTATTCTGTACTGGTTTAAGAGATATTAATAATAACCTATTAACACTAAAGCATTTTGGGACAATGATGCCTTAAGGTCATAGTTAGTGAATACTGTTCTTTATAACTCACAGAATGAAGATACGCTAACTAGAGTTTCCTGCAGCGAATGGTTTAATACCATAGTAATGCGTGCGGTTTGTTCTACTATTTTCTTCTTCAGCGCTTGCTCAGCTGACAGGCCGAAAGGTCAAAACCTTGTTTCAGAGCTTCTGTGTAGCAGATTATGTTTTGTTCATGGAAATAGAAAAGAAATTCTGAACTGAACACAAATATAAGAAGACAGGAAGTAAAAAGTAGGTAACAGATCTGTAGACAATAGCTTTTAACTTGTGTTCCGTGCTTGAGATTGGTATTGGTTTTCTTCTCTATGAGATATTTTTTTCTTCCTCAGCTGTATCTGCTTACATGTCACACCCAATGAATCTTTTTATTTATCTTACCAAACCCTCCCCTTTCCTTCTTCCGTTCCCCTTGTTCCTTGTTGCAACACAGTTCTATAGTTGGTTGTTTTATTTCTGTTTACTACAATCTTGTTTAGTGCAGATTTCATCATTCTGAAAATTTGGGGATTGGAAATGATAAAAAATACAGCTCTATAGGAACAATTTTTACTTATGGCTATTTAACAAACTCCTGTTCTGTATCTTCAAAACTGGGAAAGCAAAAATGTATAGGTATATACTATAGCATCAGTCTATGTCCAAATGTAGTAATAGTGATTCTGCTTCATAATTATGAAATCATTATCAATTTTTGTTTTCACATTACATTACATACTAAACCCATTTTAGATTTAACTTCAGCACCTGGGTAGAGCTTGGTGATTGGTGGCTAAATGTAGCCACCAATCAGCAAGCGCTATCCAGGGTTCTGAACCAAAAATGGGCCGGCTCTTAAGCTTTCATTTCTGCTTTTTCAAATAAAGATACCATGAGAAAGAAGAAAAATTGATAATAGGAGTCAATTATAAAGTTGCTTAAAATTGCATGCTCTATCTGAATCATAAAAGAAAAAATTGGTTTAGTATCCCTTTAATATTGTGCAAGTCTTAGTCAGTTATGACATAAAAAAACCCACTCTGAGCCAGATTACATGTAGAGCAGTATTTAACAATCCCGCTTGCGCGTTAACTCCACTACAAGTAAGCTTTTTGCGTGCATCGGGTAGCGCTTGTATTACAGGTTGAAAGTAAAAAAAAATTTGCTCACATGCTAACCCGATGTGCGCAGAAAGTCGAAGGGGATTAGTTTATTAAAACTTTAGGCCTGAAGAAGTAGTACCATATAGTACTAGGAAACACGTTGCAATATTTTATTATTGTTTTTAAAGTTTTAATAAACTAATCCCCTGTGCCTTAGGTTTTTTTCACTGAATCACATTGGTTTGGTGATTTAATATACTCATTTGATACTAGTGGAGTTTATCTCTGTTCCTGAACAAGCTGTGCTTACTGGAGGGAGCTAGCTGAGGAGCTCTGATTCACCCAGTCTGCCTATATTGCAGTGGAGCAGTGAAATACTATACCATTGGAGCGCCTTCTCTTTTTATTCTTTTTCATGTTTTATCTGAGCCATAACAGTTAAATTAAAGGGATATTCTAGTGAAAAAAATAAAATTCTCAATTTCATTTGAGTATTTCTTTTTTTTTTTTTTTTTTTTATAGTAGCTTTTTTTTAAATATTATTTTATTGAGGTTATTAACAAGTACAATAATATAATTTTATTTATTTATTTATAAAATATTTTACCAGGAAGGATACATTGAGATTTCTTTCGTTTTCAAGTATGTCCTGGGTAATATAATCATGTACATCAAATATAAGAAGTTACATATTGCTGATTTTTACATTATAAAGATATCTTAACAATAAAAAATATAGAACACAGCATAAATGTTATAGTACGTATTAGAGTTAGAACCTCTTTTTAGCAAGTGTAATTTCCTCCAGTAACACAAGGGGCCACTCATGGACCTTGATACATTTGAGCACTATAGAGGAGGAATTCTGATGTTATAGGTGGTCACTCATGGACCATTGATATATTGAACATTGCAACCTTTGGGAAACATATGTTAAGATATGGAACAGTGAAGGGCAACAAAGGGATAAAGCCACAAACAAATGCAGATCCATTACCAGATTACAATGCATAACGATATACATAACATTATAAGGGGAACAGTAGGATAAGTCTACAATTATACACCCATACATAACCAGTGGAGAAAGTATAGCACTAGAGTGGATGTTCAAAATGGAGATACGCCATATACCCATGCTGGATGGTCTAAGGGGAGCTCCATGTGTCATATATAGGTACTACTAGCAGAGAGGATTGTGAACTAATTAGAGAATTAATGACTGAGATGTACCTCTTAGTCATGACATTACATACTCGATGACGTTCCCATACAGGGAAATTTAGCCTACTATCAAGACATAAAATGAAAACTCAGGTAGTTCCATTCCTTCAAAGTGCAATACAATGGTGAGACATATAATCTAGCATATTCCCAAAATAAAAGTATTATTCTAATATGTGTATGAGCATACAGCACTGTTCTAATATATCTATCAAGATACACAAATTTGGAACAATTTAGATGTGATAGATACCAGACTATTATAAGTTCTGTAACCATAACTGAAGGGGTATGGAGAATATTAACAGGGCTTATGAAAAGCAGATTGAGGGTAAATTCTCTCTTAGATTAAGTTTAGGGACAAAAGGCTATACCTAAAAAGACCATACATATCAGCTAAGACATAAGAATCTGTATGCAGAACCAAGGGATATTTCTGAATAAATATGATGTTACCCTTTTAATGCCTTCGCGTATAATGTGTGCTTAACTAAGAGATTGTACCAAGATACATTTTGTTAAACCTATATAAAGGGGAAATCAAAGAGGATCGTAAACAGTATTTTCCCACATAAAAATGCCAAAGAATATTTAATTTTGAAACAAAATATGTTTAACTCTTGAAAAGGAGCAAAACACTCAGTCAAAGACCTAAAATCAATAAAACCTGTTTGTGAAACTAATATCTCATGGAAAAAGCTTGTGGCAACATTGCAACTTGAAAATTGTGGAAGAGAATGCGTTATCATAAACAATGGAGCTTCATCTGCCTAACCATTTACTTCTTGGTGAATAGAATTAGTTTCTCGATGGAGGATACCAGCATCACAAAAACATCTTCAAACATTACAAAACAAATTCATAAAAAAAAACTAAAACCTCTATAAAATAGTTCACTCTAACATAAGCAACAAATGAAAACTAGCAAACATTTAAAGAGAAATGACAGTGAAACAGGATACTTCATACGGACAAAAGTCTTTATGAACAACCACAGCCAGCCCCTAGCGACACCTTTTGTTCTATCTAACAAGACTACTTTACCCTAAGAAAACAGACATGCAATTATTTTACAATTACACACGTTTACATGAACCATTTTTAAAGCACGTTTCTTAAGTATTGCCATTGTATATATAATTTTTGTAAGTTGTTTGTTGTGGAAGATATCATGTATCGGCACCTCAAGCAGCTATAGATGTTAAAGGCAGCATTACACACTAACAAAAGCTGGGGAAGGGCAAGTGTGTGTGTACGAAATAGTAAGAGGTCAAGTAGCAGTGATCGTAGTCAAATACTTTGTAATAATCCCACAAAACTGTTTGCTGGATAAGCAGGTTTTTTTGGTAACTCACATTTCCAAAGAGTTGTTACACAATAAGTAGTTGATTTTGACAAAACAACATAAAATGTAGGTAGTGAAAAATACAAAGCGCTGGGGGCTAGATTGTGGCCTGAGAGATTTAGGTTGGCTGACACATGTATAGTCAAACATGCACACAAAGTTAGTATACCGTGCACGTGGATAAATGCTTGATGATAACACCTATATGTACCTATTTACCTATTCTCACACAGAACCATATGCAAAACAACTTATACACACTACTATTGTACCCATAACTATCCACAGGTACATACATGCAAACCCCATAAAGATACACTGTCTCACACATACAAAGCCACCCATACATACATAGTGCTCCCAACTGTTCTGCATTTTGCAGGGTTGTCGTGTTTGTGAATCTCTGTCCCTCACACCACATACTCTACTCTATTAATATCCCAGGGACATCCAATCCCACCAAGACAAACAACTCTACCCACACAGACTGCCCTGACTGCCAGATAGCCTTTACAACCAGTATGTTGTGAGATACCCAAACACATATACAGTATGCACATACCAGGAGCCACTTGTACACATCCAAATAACTATACATATTCATGTCAACTCCACCATACACCTGCATCACTACCAATACATACCCATTGCCCATTTTATTTAGCTACTATAGCTCAGTCAGTCATATTTATTCCCCTCCTCAAATATCATTCCCTCCACTTTTATTTTGTATTTCTCTTTATTTCATTCCCCCATTTCATTATACTGCCCCACAATAATTTCACTCCCGCATTTCATTATACTGCCCCACAATAATTTCACTCCCGCATTTCATTATATTGCCCCACAATAATTTCACTCCCTCATTTCATTATACTGCCCAATAATCATTTCACTCCCTCATTTCATTATACTGCTCCACAATCATTTCACTCCCTCATTTCATTATACTGCTCCACAATCATTTCACTCCCCTATTTCATTATACTGCTCCACAATCATTTCACTCCCCCATTTCATTATATTGCTCCATAATCATTTCACTCCCCCATTTCATTATATTGCTCCACAATCATTTCACTCCCCCATTTCATTATATTGCTCCATAATCATTTCACTCCCTCATTTCATAATACTGCTCCACAATCATTTCACTCCCCCATTTCATTATATTGCTCCATAATCATTTCACTCCCCCATTTCATTATATTGCTCCATAATCATTTCACTCCCTCATTTCATTATACTGCCCCATAATCATTTCACTTCCCCATTTCATTATACTGCTCCATAATCATTTCACTCCCTCATTTCATTATACTACTCCACAATCATTTCACTCCCTTATTTCATTATACTGCTCCATAATCATTTCACTCCCCCATTTCATTATACTGCTCCACAATCATTTCACTCCCTCATTTCATTATACTGCTCCATAATAATTTCACTCCCCCATTTCATTATACTGCTCCATAATCATTTCACTCCCTCATTTCATTATACTGCTCCACAATCATTTCACTCCCCCATTTCATTATACTGCTCCACAATCATTTCACTCCCTCATTTCATTATACTGCTCCACAATCATTTCACTTCCCCATTTCATTGTACTGCTCCATAATTATTTCACTCCCCCATTTCATTGTACTGCTCCATAATTATTTCACTCCCCCATTTCATTATTCTGCTCCACAATCATTTCACTCCCCCATTTCATTATACTGCCCCACAATCATTTCACTTCCCCATTTAATTATACTGCCCCACAATCATCATTTCACTGCCTCATTTCATTATTCTGCTCCATAATCATTTCACTCCCTCATTTCATTATACTGCCCCATAATCATTTCACTTCCCCATTTCATTATACTGCCCCATAATCATTTCACTCCCTCATTTCATTATACTGCCCCACAATCATTTCACTCCCCCATTTTATTAAACTGCTCCACAATCATTTCACTTCCCCATTTCATTATACTGCTCCACAATCATTTCACTTCCCCATTTCATTATATTGCTCCATAATCATTTCACTCCCCCATTTCATTATACTGCTCCATAATCATTTCACTTCCCCATTTCATTATATTGCTCCATAATCATTTCACTCCCCCATTTCATTATACTGCTCCACAATCATTTCACTTCCCCATTTCATTATATTGCTCCATAATCATTTCACTCCCCCATTTCATTATACTGCTCCACAATCATTTCACTCCCTCATTTCATTATACTACTCCACAATCATTTCACTCCCTTATTTCATTATACTGCTCCATAATCATTTCACTCCCCCATTTCATTATACTGCTCCACAATCATTTCACTCCCCCATTTCATTATACTGCTCCATAATAATTTCACTCCCCCATTTCATTATACTGCTCCATAATCATTTCACTCCCTCATTTCATTGTACTGCTCCATCATTATTTCACTCCCTCATTTCATTATACTGCCCCATAATAATTTCACTCCCCCATTTCATTATACTTTTCCACAATCATTTCACTCCCCCATTTCATTATACTGCTCCACAATCATTTCACTTCCCCATTTCATTGTACTGCTCCATAATTATTTCACTCCCCCATTTCATTATTCTGCTCCACAATCATTTCACTCCCCCATTTCATTATACTGCCCCACAATCATTTCACTTCCCCATTTAATTATACTGCCCCACAATCATCATTTCACTGCCTCATTTCATTATTCTGCTCCATAATCATTTCACTCCCTCATTTCATTATACTGCCCCATAATCATTTCACTTCCCCATTTCATTATACTGCCCCATAATCATTTCACTCCCTCATTTCATTATACTGCCCCACAATCATTTCACTCCCCCATTTCATTAAACTGCTCCACAATCATTTCACTTCCCCATTTCATTATACTGCTCCACAATCATTTCACTTCCCCATTTCATTATATTGCTCCATAATCATTTCACTCCCCCATTTCATTATACTGCTCCATAATCATTTCACTTCCCCATTTCATTATATTGCTCCATAATCATTTCACTCCCCCATTTCATTATACTGCTCCACAATCATTTCACTTCCCCATTTCATTATATTGCTCCATAATCATTTCACTCCCCCATTTCATTATACTGCTCCACAATCATTTCACTCCCTCATTTCATTATACTGCTCCACAATCATTTCACTCCCTCATTTCATTATTCTGCTCCACAATCATTTCACTCCCTGATTTCATTATTCTGCTCCACAATCATTTCACTCCCTCATTTCATTATTCTGCTCCACAATCATTTCACTCCCTCATTTCATTATTCTTCTCCACAATCATTTCACTCCCTCATTTCATTATTCTGCTCCACAATCATTTCACTTCCCCATTTCATTATACTGCCCCATAATCATTTCACTCCCTCATTTCATTATACTGCCCCATAATCATTTCACTCCCTCATTTCATTATACTGCTCCATAATCATTTCACTCCCTCATTTCATTATACTGCTCCATAATCATTTCACTCCCTCATTTCATTATACTGCTCCACAATCATTTCACTCCCCCATTTCATTATACTGCCCCACAATCATTTCACTCCCCCATTTCATTATACTGCTCCACAATCATTTCACACCCCCATTTCATTATCCTGCTCCACAATCATTTCACTCCCCCATTTCATTATACTGCCCCACAATCATTTCACTCCCCCATTTCATTATACTGCTCCACAATCATTTCACTCCCCCATTTCATTATACTGCTCCACAATCATTTCACTTTCCCATTTCATTATACTGCCCCACAATCATTTCACTCCCCCATTTCATTATACTGCCCCACAATCATTTCACTCCCCCATTTCTTTATACTGCCCCATAATCATTTCACTTCCCCATTTAATTATACTGCCCCACAATCATTTCACTCCCCCATTTCATTATACTGCCCCATAATCATTTCACTTCCCCATTTCATTATACTGCTCCACAATCATTTCACTCCCCCATTTCATTATACTGCTCCATAATCATTTCACTCCCCCATTTCAATATACTGCTCCACAATCATTTCACACCCCCATTTCATTATACTGCTCCACAATCATTTCACTTCCCCATTTCATTATACTGCCCCATAATCATTTCACTTCCCCATTTCATTATACTGCCCCATAATCATTTCACTCCCCCATTTCATTATACTGCTCCACAATCATTTCACACCCCCATTTCATTATACTGCTCCACAATCATTTCACCCCCCCATTTCATTATACTGCTCCATAATCATTTCACTTCCCCATTTCATTTTACTGCTCCATAATTATTTCACTCCCCCATTTCATTATACTGCTCCACAATCATTTCACTCCCCCATTTCATTATACTGCCCCACAATCATTTCACTCCCCCATTTCATTATACTGCTCCACAATCATTTCACTCCCTTATTTCATTATACTGTTCCACAATCATTTCACTCCCCCATTTCATTATACTGCTCCACAATCATTTCACTCCCTTATTTCATTATACTGCTCCACAATCATTTCACTCAACCATTTCATTATACTGCTCCACAATCATTTCACACCCCCATTTCATTATACTGCTCCATAATCATTTCACTCCCTTATTTCATTATACTGCTCCACAATCATTTCACACCCCCATTTCATTATACTGCTCCATAATCATTTCACTTCCCCATTTCATTGTACTGCTCCATAATTATTTCACTCCCCCATTTCATTATTTTGCTCCACAATCATTTCACTCCCTCATTTCATTATTCTGCCCCATAATCATTTCACTTCCCCATTTCATTATACTGCTCCATAATCATTTCACTTCCCCATTTCATTATACTGCTCCACAATCATTTCACTCAACCATTTCATTATACTGCTCCACAATCATTTCACACCCCCATTTCATTATACTGCTCCACAATCATTTCACTCCCTCATTTCATTATACTGCCCCACAATCATTTCACACCCCCATTTCATTATACTGCTCCACAATCATTTCACTCCCTTATTTCATTATACTGCTCCACAATCATTTCACTCAACCATTTCATTATACTGCTCCACAATCATTTCACTCCCTTATTTCATTATACTGCCCCATAATCATTTCACTCCCCCATTTCATTATACTGCCCCATAATCATTTCACTCCCCCATATCATTATACTGCTCCACAATCATTTCACTCCCCCATTTCATTATACTGCTCCATAATCATTTCACTTCCCCATTTCATTATACTGCCCCACAATCATTTCACTCCCTCATTTCATTATACTGCTCCACAATCATTTCACTCCCTCATTTCATTATACTGCTCCACAATCATTTCACTCCCCCATTTCATTATACTGCCCCACAATCATTTCACTTCCCCATTTCATTATACTGCCCCACAATCATTTCACTTCCCCATTTCATTATACTGCCCCACAATCATTTCACTCCCCCATTTCATTATACTGCCCCACAATCATTTCACTTCCCCATTTCATTATACTGCCCCACAATCATTTCACTCCCCCATTTCATTATACTGCCCCACAATCATTTCACTCCCCCATTTCATTATACTGCTCCACAATCATTTCACTCCCCCATTTAATTATACTGCTCCACAATCGTTTAACTCCCCCATTTCATTATATTGCTCCATAATCATTTCACTTCCCCATTTCATTATATTGCTCCACAATCATTTCACTCCCTCATTTCATTATTCTGCCCCATAATCATTTCACTTCCCCATTTCATTATACTGCCCCACAATCATTTCACTCCCCCATTTCATTATACTGCCCCACAATCATTTCACTCCCCCATTTCATTAGATTGCTCCATAATCATTTCACTCCCCCATTTCATTATACTGCCCCACAATCATTTCACTCCCCCATTTCATTATACTGCACCACAATCATTTCACTCCCCCATTTCATTATACTGCCCCATAATCATTTCACTCCCCCATTTCATTAAACTGCTCCACAATCATTTCACTTCTCCATTTCATTATACTGCCCCACAATCATTTCACTCCCCCATTTCATTATACTGCCCCACAATCATTTCACTCCCCCATTTCATTATATTGCTCCACAATCATTTCACTTCCCCATTTCATTATACTGCCCCACAATCATTTCACTTCCCCATTTCATTATACTGCCCCACAATCATTTCACTCCCCCATTTCATTATACTGCTCCACAATCATTTCACTCCCCCATTTCATTATACTGCTCCACAATCATTTCACTCCCCCATTTCATTATACTGCTCCACAATCTTTCTTAATTTAATTTCCTTCTCTTGTTTTTTTCTTCTATTCAATAATAATAATAAAGCAAAACCCACAGTGAGTATGTTAGATTAGTGTAGCTCTGCAAAGGTATCTGCAAGAAGAATGTGTATTTTAGATATTTCTGGGACTACATCCAAGACATCAGTGAACACAAAAAAATATGATAAATTCAGTATGAGCAGCCTTTGTACACTGAATAAATAAACATTGTGGGGCAAAACAAAGACATTTATGACTGTAATAGGAAAATAAGAATAATTAAAGCAATTTACCATTAAATTTAAAATTACTCACACTCGTATGATCATGAGGAAATTGAATGACAAGATAGTTCTGTATTTTTCAAATGACTATTTGCAATGATTAAAATAGACTGTATTAAATTCATGATAGCAAATCATGGAGTATGGTATTATTATATGATATTGCATAGCTAGATTAAATTATTCATATTCTGGGGGAGGGGGTTTGGTGGGTGGTTAGAGCAGATGTCTGTCACTGTGATGTTCTGGAGTTTCAATATTAATTCTCAAAATCTATGCATTTATTTGAGGATTCCCTATTGGAATAAAAAAAATCATGGCTTCCTTTTTTTATCAGTCAAACTTCTTTTGAATTTGAAATATTTTGGCAGCTAATCGCTTCTTGAAAATGTATTTTGGCTATGGCATAGTAAACAGTGCAGTAAACTTGTACAGACAAATTATCTTTAAATTAGTAAAAAAAAATATTCCTATATTTAAACACACCACAAAACTAGGAACCAAGAATAGGAACAAATGGCTTTTTGTTCTTGGGTAATATCAGTATGTTTAGGTTTTTAACAAGGAAGTGGGATATATAGCTGTGATTTTGTTTTGTGTATTGTGAAGAGAACAAAAGTTGGTTTTGTTAATACTTAGCAATCCAATTTTTTTTTCCTGCTAGTAACTAAATCCAACTGTTCAGATTGTATTAATAGTAAGAATACTTAACCTTTTATAGCCGCTATGGCGTTTTATTCCGTCCTAACCGCGCTGGACTTTAGCACCTTTAGGACGGAATAAAACGTCCTAGCCGTTTGGCTGTCCTGAGGTCAACGGTGCTTCTTGGATCTGATCGCGGTCTGGAGGGAGTGCCTAGTGTCATAGGGACGCCCCCTGACCCTATCCCATAAATGAAATCTCGCAATCGCATGGTTGCGTTGCAGACAAATTGACAGTCAACTCAAAAATTGATATTAATTTAAAAAATAAATAATCCCTTTATTACCCATTCCCTAGTTTTGCATAACAACATGGTTATATTAATACACTTTTAACCTCTGTGATTACCTTGTAGCTAAGCCTCTTTTTAGAGCCCCTTGATCACATGACTTTTTATTATCTATTGACTTGCATTTTAGCTATGTTGTGCATGGCCTGAGCACAATGTTACCTATATGGCCCACATTAACTAGCAGTCCCCTGTTGTGAAAAACAAATAAAAAAGCATTATAAAGTATATTAATTTAACAATGTTCATTGTGCAAAGCTAGAGAATAGGTAGTAACGGTGTTATCTAACTTTTTAAACAATAACAATTTTAGTGTTGATTGTCCCTTTAATGGCACTACATGCGGAGCTGATTAGATCTTTAACACAAAATTCCCTTATTTATTATGGAATGAATATGGGAAAGGTGCCGTGTGCTAGAATATATTACAAAAAAATTTCAGAATAGACTTTAAACAGAAAAGTATACAACTGTTATTCTTAAATAAAACTAATGTTATTACAAATTTGTGTGTAGTTCTGTCTCAACTCCGCTTTTTATATTGTTTATTGTTTTCTAGAACTGAGATGGCCAACTGGCGGCCCATGCGGCTCTCTGCACTAGTTTATGTGGCCCCTGGGGAAAAGTAGAACTTAGAATCTGTGCCATAGTTTGTGTGGCCCCAGGAAAAAGGGATCATGTCAGCCAGACATCGATAAATGCTGACAGCATATGCTGTCGGCATTTATCATTGCACAAGCATTTTGCGTGAAATGCTGGTGCAATGCCGCCCCCTCCCGCTAGCAGGGGTGTCAATCATCCTGATCGTATCTGAAGCCTAAAGGCTTGCCCGGAAACAGCTGCATTTGCAGCTTCTTAAATCGGCCCCTAGATAGATGGTGCTTTAAACAGATGGGGGCCGATTTAACAAACCGTCAACCGGCCCCAATGCATCTGTTTCAGTGCTAGCCTTCAGGCTCACAGGAAACAGGAGATAAGAAGCAGCAGTCTTAAGACCACTGCCTCTTTACTCATACACCTCCTCTGAGGCGTCGGACATCGGTCTGCACGATCATGTACGATCGGGTTGATTGACACCCTCTGCTAGCGGCCGATTCTGCAGGGGGTGGCATTGCAAAAAGCAGTTCACCAGAACTGCTTGTGCAATGTTAAATGCTGACAGCATATACTGTTGGCATTCAGCGATGCCTGGCGGACATGATACGCTTCAGCAGATCATGTCTGCCAAACATTGATAAATCGGCCCCATGGTGTGGAAGTAATTGGGATCTTATGAAGTTTTCTGCATTACTATTTTAATGAGTGTTAAACAAAAACACCTTATACATGCATGCATTCACACACACAGGCCTGCCTTTTTGTTATATATATATATATATATATATGCTTTGATCAGTGTAGGTGCTACATCTTACTCTAGCAGAGAAAATAAAATACGCAAATTCATGAGGCACTTCAATGGATATCTCCCTATAGTGCTCTGAAACATCAAAACAATGCAATTTAGCTCATTAGTTTTAAAATCATAAAACATCTCTTTTCATGCAGATATTTTGCAATGCAAAACAAAAACTGACAAAGTATTTATTTGTGTCTAAAAATAGGCATTTTAAAAGTTTTTTAATGCATGTGATGTGGGCCATTCCACTGTCCCTCAATAGAGCTGCAGGAGTTCCACTGACCTATCAGTCTTCAAATCAGTTTAAGTATTTTAGCTGAATATTTGTCATGCAAAACCTCTTGTGCGTGCTGGACAGAAACGTTTGTGTTTAATATCCCTTCAAACTTCATGTGGCAGTTACATTAAATGCATCACTGCATTAAACGGATAGGAAACATAAACATAGTTTCAGCACAAAGGGAAATGAAAGAGGATTTATTTTTAAACAACTTTTCAATGTACTTTTAGAATCAGATTTGCTTCATTCTCTCTTTATCATTTGTTTTTTTACTGGAAACTAGCTAAACACCCTGGATGAGCCAATGACAAGAAGCATATATGTGCAGCCACCAATCAGCAGCTAGCTCCTAGTAGTGCATTGCTGCTCCTAAGCCTACTTAGGTATGCTTTACAACAAAGGGTACCAAGTGAACAAAGTAAGTTATGTAATAAAAGTAAATTGGAAAGTTGTTTAAAATGTCAGGCTGTATTTGACTTTACTGTCCCTTTAAGTAACCACTTCCCTATGTACATAGATTCCAGTGTAAATTGCTTCTTATTGTTGCAGAACTTCCACACAAGTAGTATAAATTAATATTAATTCATTTGGGGTTACATTTCATTGCTAATAGTTAGACAGACCTTACAATTGGACATTATTGGGGTAAAATGCATTTGAATATGATTAGCATAGAAAACAAAACTCAGTATAAGAATTCATGCAACAAAACCCCAAGAAACTATACTCATAGGATACTTTAGTTTATGGGTGAGAATAATTGATTTTATTTAAGTCATGAATAAGTCAACAACCACTATATAAACTTTCTCCAAAATAGGCCAGAATCTCACACCTTTTGGAATTATTTACTCCATTTCACCCTCTTACAATCACTATTGTAGTAATACGCAAAGGGCAGAATTGCAGCTTAGTGCTCTGTGTGTAAATTCCAACATCTCTGCTGGTGAAGATTTTGGCTCACTATTGATCACAATCTTCTTGCTAAGTTGCTAACAAAATGCCCACAAGAAAGAAGCTGGTTTCGTTCATATTTAAAGATGTTCATGTATAACAATGGAACCAGACACTAGGTGCATATTTGTATTTATTAGGGGATTTTCTTGCATCAGGAAGTACAACACCTTAGGATTTTGAGATTTTGTTGTTGGATGGAATGGCATAATGGGTTATAGAGTGGTTGACTGTTGGTGGACTGTTGTGGTGCCACACAGGGGTTAATGTCTATGTGCTTTAGGAACCAGAAATAAAGTATAACATCCCCAGCACAACTGTGGCACCCTCTAGGTCTGTGACTGTTGAAGACTATGGAGGCAGTGTGACCTTTACAAAGGGTATAGAATTATGTTAGAAAAATAAATCAGATTTTGTGGCCGAATTGATGCCCCTGTTTCCGCGCGAGCCTTCAGGCTCTCCGGAAACAGAAGTTATGAAGCAGCGGTCTAAAGAGCACTGCTCCATAACTTGTTTGCCTCCTCTGAGGCAGCGGACAGAAATCAACCCGATTGAATACGATCGGGTTGATTGACACCCCCAGCTAGCGGCAGATTGGCCACGAATCTGCAGGGGGTTGCATTGCACAAGCAGTTCACAAGAACTTGTGCAGCATTTATCGATGTGAGACTGACATGATAAGCTACATTGTGATAAATTGGCCCCTTAGCCTGTTGACCCAAGGTAAATCATAGAAGAAACAATTTGTCATAACTGTTAACATGAAAAAATGTGTAATTACAAAAATATTGACTTCTAACTCTTACTGTTATATTTGTATCTTCTGTATCTCTTGAGCACTATATGGCAATGATATTGGCAACAATGTTTATGAATATAGGGCACAATCAGGGAACCCTCTTGTGCTCTCACTCAACCAGTCATGGTCTACTAGGGATGATGGAACAGTCAAGAAACAGTGGTTGTTCATAAAGGGGTAGAAAGGTTAAAACTGAAATGTGCATGAGTGTATTTCTATTTTAGATGGAAACATTTTTACATTTTCCTTTCATTAACAAAAATGCTTCTAGTAAAAGTCATTGCTGTTTTTCAGTTACATACTCACATATGCTGTGAGTGCTCCGTTCACCAGTATTCAAACACCACATCTTCTCTGAGAGGCAGCAGTGGCTTGTATGACACAAATCAAGGGGCAGATTTATCAACGGCTGAATGGCCCCTGATGCCACTGTTTCCGAGTGAGCCTTAAGACTGCTGATCCCAAACTGGTTCACTTACTCTGAGGCTGCGGACATCAATCCGCCCGATCCTATACGATCGGGTTGATTGACACCCCCTGCTAGCGGCGGCAAATCTGCAGGGGGCGGCATGGCACAAGCAGTTCACCAGAACTGCTTGTACAATGATAAATGCAGACAGTGTATGCTGTCGGCATTCAGCGATGTTTGTCGGACATGATACGCTATAGCGTATCATGTCGGGCAGACATTGATAAATCAGCCCCTAAGTCTTCACTGATGCAATACACATCACCACCAGCATTCTATGCAGGCATTGTGTTTGAATCCTGATGCTCTAGTCACACGTAGCATATGTGTGTATGCCACTGAAACAGTAGTAACTTATAATAGAAGCATAAGTCCCTTTCTCAAAAAGATATCAATTTTGTCTGTGATAACAGTGAACACCTTGCAAGAAAAAAAAGTGATTTTATTTCTATACTAAGCAATGGGACCTCTCTAATCTATATTATAACCCTTAAAAACCTGTATGGGCCCCTATTTCACACCTGGTTACCAACAATGACAATTAAGTAAGGTGATCACAGCAACAGCACTGGCTACTTGGCCATTTTCAGTATTATTTAGTAAAATATAAGAAAAAAATATACATTTTTTTACAGTATTTGACGCAGCTATCTCATATGCCATAAATTATAATTATAAATGTAATAATGGTATATTGCGAATCTGCTGGGCCTGCTGATAAAAACAATATATAATTTGTATGGGTCACTCACAACAAATTTATATTACTATAGGGTTTAAATGTATATAGTAAAAAAGCTCAAAATTGGCTCAGCATTGGGGTGAAAAAAGACTTAGCAGCAAAAGGGTTAATCCTATTAGGAATATCACTCAACATATCATATTGCTCATTAATCAATACATTTCTTAGCAATAAGGACAACTAACCCCCAAAACTATACAAATTTATTAAATTGGGGTTCCCATCTCAATAATTTTTTTTCTAAAATTTCAAATTCCACATATATCATTAAACTTTTTGGACATAACTACATATAATGCAATACATCTGGGTTAAGTTCATACAATTTAATACAAAAATGTGCACAATTTGAGTTCCATTTAGAATCTACTTTTAGGGTATGTTTCATTAAGGGCCGAATGGCCTTTAGAATACCTGTTTCCACGCGAGCCTTCAGGCTCGCCAGAAACAGGAGTTAAGAAGCATTGGTCTTAAGACCGCTGCTCCTTAACTCGTACGCTGTCTCTGAGGCGGCGGACAGCAATCAACCCGATCAGATACCATTGGGTTGCTTGACACCCTCTACTAGCGTCCTGCAGGGGGCGGCATTGCAAAAACAGTTCACCAGAACTGCTTGTGCAATGTTAAATGCCGAAAGCGTATGCTGTCGGCATTCAGCGATGTCGGGCGGACATGATCATGTCTGCTCAACCTTTGGTAAATCTACCCCTATAAATCAGAATAACTACTAATAAGGAAAGACACAGGGGCCTATTTATTATCTGTCTGTCTGACATGATCCGATCAGCGGATCATATCCGACAGACCTCTCTGAATGAGGAGAGCAATATGCTCTCCACATTCAGCATTGCCCCAGCAGCTCTTGTGAACTGCTGGTGCAATGCCGCCCCCTGCAGATTCGCAGCCAATCGGCCGCTAGCAGGGGGGTGTCAATCAACCCGATCGTATTCGATCGGGTTGAATTGCAGCGATGTCTGTCCTCCTCCTCAGAGGACAGGTTATGGAGCAGCAGTCTTTAGACCACTGCTTCATAACTGGTGTCTTTGGCGAGCCTGTAGGCTCGCCAGAAACACGGGGCTTCAAGCTCCATACAGGGCTTGATAGATATGCCCCACATAGTTCTTCAGTTGAAGATATGGAAAGATAATGTTCCTTGGTCAAAGCAAATTGATTATCAAGATTGTCTTAGCTCTTTAAAGACATAGGGGGATATTTATCAAAGGTATGTCGGACCTGATCCGACAGTGCAGATCAGGTCCGACATACCTCGATGAATGCGGAGAGCAATACGCTCTCCATATTCAGCATTGCACCAGCATCTCTTGTGAGCTGCTGGTGCAACGCCACCCCCTGCAGACTCGCGGCCAATCGTCCGCCAGCAGGGGGGTGTCGATCGGGTTGAATTCCGATCGGGTTGAATTCCGGCGATGTCTGTCCGCCTGCTCAGAGCAGGCGAACAGGGTTATGGAGCAGCGGTCTTTAGACCGCTGCTACATAACTGCTGTTTCTGGCGAGCCTGCAGGCTCGCCAGAAACACGGGCCCTCAAGCTCCATTCGGAGCTTGATAGATAGGCCCCTTAGATTTTACATCATCCAAGTCTATTATTCTATGAATACCATTCTTAGCCTATTTATTAAAAGTTCCAGCTCTCATACCGGGAATAAAATCTCAGTTTCATATGTGTTGGTAACTCAAGATATCAATAGAGATGTTGGTGCAATACCTCCTAGTGTTATCATTCTATTTCCATAACGGAAAAATAATAAGAGTTTGTAATCCATCTATAGCCCATCTAGATAGCATTGTCCAGTTACTGAATAATATTGAATATTAGGGAAGCCTTGACCTCCATCTTTGGGCTAATTTATGAGTGGAGCTCTATTTAGCGTTTTCGCTTGAGCGTAAACTCTGCTAGATGGAAGCTTTTTTAACGCATCGGGTAGCTCTCGTATTACTAGTTGAAAGTAAAAAGTTGGATTCAGATATCGCAACCACATTAACGATCGTGTTTATTCAAGACTGCTAAATTCCACATGAATTGTGAATATTTCACATCCCAATGTTCTTTATAAAGAAGAATATGTTCTATTTATTCTTAAATAAATATTTATATATATATATATATATATATATATATATATATCTGAGGATTTTATACAGTATAAATAACTAAATATATATATATAAATACAGATAGGGTCAAGCACTCACGTGACCATTGTAGCGTTGTTTGCCCTAAGTGCAATCCTAACAATATGTTTATTAGTCCTCAAATAACGGATGCACTTACAGGATCTTGATGCAAATTAGGAATTTAGTCCATATAGATTAAAATCCTACTTTGAATCAAGACCCTGTGAGTGCATCCATTATTTGAGAATTGATATATATATATATATATATATAGTAAAGCAGGTATGGATCCCACGGACGGACTCCGTGTTGCAGCCAGGATCCAAATGAAGCAGGCACACAGGTTTTTTCAAAAGCACTCAGGTTTATTGGCAAAATTGTTTACCAAACGTTTCGGCTCACACACGAGCCTTTGTCAATGGTGTACAAAACCAAATGTGAAAACTTAAACACAAACACACCTTAAATACCCACCCAGCCCAAGTGATAGACCAATCAGAGAATGTAACCGCGGCACACCCACTCTCACAGACCTAGACAGCTTTTTGCCGGGCTCAATGTGGGCGTCACGTGACGTCATCACGTTACCGCCGTCCTGTGTGTAACCAAGGAAAACATGCGTAACCATGGAGACAATGCATAAACAAAGGTATTGTGCGGGTGCGCTGGCGGGTAAGACTCTGATGGGAAACAATATATCAATTACTCAAACAGTGATTTAAATACCCCTACATAAAAATACAATACTGGAATAGGTATCTATCTATATGCAACATTGAGACAGACCTAATATGTAGCTTATAAGACAAATAGCGCTACCGAAACCCAAAGTATAAAAAACTAATGACACAGCCCTCTATACTCATGGTATCAAGGAATGTGGGGAGGTAGCAGGTGAGGGCGAAGAGACAATCTAAAGCCCCCATATATATTCAAGCAGGTATACATTGCATCATGCCAGTGGAGTAGGTAGAACTTAAGTCCTGGATGACTCCCAATAGTTCACATCTCATTTGTGTTTATACCAACAGCCAAAGTCTATGTTGACATTCAGGCCTCGAGGGGCAACTGTGTCCAATGTGAAGATCCAACGGGATTCCATTCTTAGTAGTGCCAGTCCTCTATCACCACCACCTCTGTTGTGGGGCACATGATCAATCAGCATCACTCGTAACGAGGAAACAGAGTGTCCCGCATTTGCAAAATGTCGCGCAACCGGTTGTTCTGATCGTCCTTTTTCTATCGCTTGACGAATTGCTGTTTTGTGGTTAGCCAAACTTTCTTTGAACGCTGTCACTGTTTTGCCTATGTAGAATTTGGAACATGGGCAAATAATGGCATACACCACATATTCCGATGTACAGGATAATCTATGTCTTATTTTATATCTTTTATTGTTATGGGGGTGTTGAAAAGATGTCTCAGCAATGAGATTATTGCAAGTGACACAATTGCCACATTTGTAACATCCTGGTTTCCCTCTTGTGAGCCATGTCTGTTTTTCATAGCAGTGTGTGGGATCACTGAGTACTAGTAGATCTCTGAGGTTACTTGCTCGCTTGAATACCACCCGGGGTACCGGAGCATCCACAAAAGGTAGACTAGTGTCCTTGGAGAGCATCATCCAATTCTTCTTTATCACATTCTGGAGCATCCCAGATCCCGGCGTGTAAGTGGTTACAAAGTTCATTTGTTTGGGTTGTTCCGTTACTGTCCGTTTCGGGATAGTGTCATTCTGGGTGAGTTTTGTTGCTTCACTCTTTTGTTGATCTATTAACATAGGTGGATATCCTCTGCTCAGAATTTTTTGTGACATTTCTTCAAGTTGTCTCTCTTTTCGGGAATCATCCGTGTTGTTCCGGACGACCCGCAGGAGTTGTGAGGAGCTAACACCATCTCTCTGAAATCTAGGGTGGAAACTCTGGTAATGAAGTATAGAATTTTTATCTGTGGGTTTATTGAACAAGGTGTTGTGCAGTTTATCACCATTAGGTGTTTTTACCCTGAAAATTTCCAGGTCAAGAAAATGAATCTGATTGTCATTATGTTCCATTTTAAATCTAATCTTGTAGTTAAGGGTGTTCAATCCTTCAACCCACTCAATAAGTTTTTCAGGGGTATCACCCCAAATCAAGAAGACATTGTCAATGTATCTGCGATACATCTTGATGGGGTTCTGTCTGGAGAAGATATTGTATTTTTCATACATCGCCATATAAATATTTGCATACGATGGGGCCATATTTGACCCCATCGCAGTGCCCATAACTTGTAGGAAGTACTCGTTTTCAAATCGAAAATAGTTTTTCTCCAGGCAGAACTCCATCAGATGCAGCAGAAATTCCACAGGTGGACCAGTGTATAGTGGGTTGTCAATCAGGATTTGTCATACCATGTTGATACCATGCCCGTGGGGTATCACCGTGTATAAACTTACTACGTCCATAGTGACTAAAGTGTCAGTAGGGGCCAGACTATCAAAATCTTTCAGTAGTTTAATAAGTTCAGAGGAATCTTTGAGATGGGACTGAGTGTTTTGTACCACTGGTTGTAAGTAGAAATCAATGAATTCTGCTAACGGCTGCATCAATGATCCCCTGGCAGACACAATAGGTCTGCCAGGGGGATCTTTGAGGGACTTATGGATCTTGGGCAGTAGATATAGTATTGGGCAGATTGGATGATCAACTGAAAGAAAACCCAGCACATCATCATCAATTACCCCAGCTTGATATGCCATGCCCAAGAATTCATCAATTTCTCTTTTAAAAATTTTGGTAGGATTAGATTGTAGTTTGTGGTAGGTATTATTTTGCCAATAAACCGGAGTGCTTTTGAAAAAACCTGTGTGCCTGCTTCATTTGGATCCTGGCTGCAACACGGAGTCCGTCCGTGGGATCCATACCTGCTTTACTGTTTGTTTCTCCCTAGTGAGAGCACCAGGTAGCTGACATACTTGTGAGTGCCGTTCACCTCTGCAATTTTGTATACATTCCTTCGATACGTGCACCCGTTCTGATATTGTGGGGTGAGACTCCCCCTCTTGAAATTATCTATAGTGACTGTGGATACTTTTCAAAACCGACTTTGCTATTTTGCAACAAGACAACCTTTTGATACATTGCATCATTTTTGACTGAGAGGGGTATGGAAACACCATCTACTACTCAAGAAGTGCCCAACATTGAGGATCCTTATAGCAATATTGAGGACTTTGCCTTTACGGAGGCAGATGCGGCTCGCATCCGTTGTGAGGCGGACCTGCAGGAGTGGGAGGAGACAAAAGGTGAGACACCAAACAATATTTATCACAAACTACTACACCTTGAAAAGAAAGAGGTAGACTTTCACCTTCATGCTGTGTACTTATCTAAGTACCATAAATTGAAATTTATTCCCAGGGGATTTCGAGTAAAGAATATCCCCACCCTAGGCAGGAACAACATAGAGTTTTGCAGAAGGTGGTGTGGGATTTTAAGTAAATGTTCCCATGATCTGATGTTATTAGTTATTGAGGAGGTAACTAGACTCAAAGCTAATATTAAAAAAGAAATTGACACTGTTAAAGACACCTTATTAACTGTACTCACATCTGACAGTTCTACAGACTGGATCACAAAATTAAGAACACAGGTAGAAAAATACAAACAGGACTTACTAACATTTAAGAATAAAAAATTTGTTACGGTTGAGAACGACTATAGAGAGAAAAAAGTATACAGCTGGTTATTTGGGAAGGACTCTACTTGGGGTGGACGCAGGAGAACACCTTTTAACAAAAACAGACGAATTAATCTCACCACAGTAGACAGCAGTGGGGGGGACTCCTCAGAAGGTGAAACTCAGAATACTACTAACAGCACTGCCAGTGGGGTACTCACAAGATCTGCACAGAAACCCCCTTTAGCCGTAGGCCCCGAGGCGGCAGCATCAGGAGGGGGCGGGGCAAAACGAAAAAAACAGCCACGACAGAAAAAGACACAATAATTTATAATCTGAGTAAAAGACCTCTTATGGGTGACGAAATAAGAATCCTTAATAGAGGATTGTCTTTTGTACCTACTCCCCACTGTGACCTTTTTGATTTGATGGTAGACATGGGTAGATTTCAACGACAGTTGAAGCTTAAAGATTTCTTTAAAGACAAAGAGAATCAGACCCCAAAACAATTTAAAGCAAGTAGCACCTTTGAACCGACTAATACACATTCGTCGATAAAAACATTCCATCATATCTGTACAACCACCCTTATTGAACTACACAAAGATATGCCTCTGCCAAGAGACAACATTACAAGTGCTGAAAGACGGGCAATTAAGTCTCTGTCCACTGACAAAGACATAGTCATAAGGCCAGCGGATAAGGGTGGGGCCACAGTGATACTCGACTATGTACAGTATAGAGGTGAGGCTTTTAAACAACTCCGTGACCATAATACCTACCGCAAACTACAATCTAATCCTACCAAAATTTTTAAAAGAGAAATTGATGAATTCTTGGGCATGGCATATCAAGCTGGGGTAATTGATGATGATGTGTTGGGTTTTCTTTCAGTTGATCATCCAATCTGCCCAATACTATATCTACTGCCCAAGATCCATAAGTCCCTCGAAGATCCCCCTGGCAGACCTATTGTGTCTGCCAGGGGATCATTGATGCAGCCGTTAGCAGAATTCATTGATTTCTACTTACAACCAGTGGTACAAAACACTCAGTCCCATCTCAAAGATTCCTCTGAACTTATTAAACTACTGAAAGATTTTGATAGTCTGGCCCCTACTGACACTTTAGTCACTATGGACGTAGTAAGTTTATACACGGTGATACCCCACGGGCATGGTATCAACATGGTACGACAAATCCTGATTGACAACCCACTATACACTGGTCCACCTGTGGAATTTCTGCTGCATCTGATGGAGTTCTGCCTGGAGAAAAACTATTTTCGATTTGAAAACGAGTACTTCCTACAAGTTATGGGCACTGCGATGGGGTCAAATATGGCCCCATCGTATGCAAATATTTATATGGCGATGTATGAAAAATACAATATCTTCTCCAGACAGAACCCCATCAAGATGTATCGCAGATACATTGACGATGTCTTCTTGATTTGGGGTGATACCCCTGAAAAACTTATTGAGTGGGTTGAAGGATTGAACACCCTTAACTCCACGATTAGATTTAAAATGGAACATAATGACAATCAGATTCATTTTCTTAACCTGGAAATTTTCAGGGTAAAAACACCTAATGGTGATAAACTGCACAACACCTTGTTCAATAAACCCACAGATAAAAATTCTATACTTCATTACCAGAGTTTCCACCCTAGATTTCAGAGAGATGGTGTTAGCTCCTCACAACTCCTGCGGGTCGTCCGGAACAACACGGATGATTCCCGAAAAGAGAGACAACTTGAAGAAATGTCACAAAAATTTCTGAGCAGAGGATATCCACCTATGCTAATAGATCAACAAAAGAGTGAAGCAACAAAACTCACCCAGAATGACACTATCCCGAAACGGACAGTAACGGAACAACCCAAACAAATGAACTTTGTAACCACTTACACTCCGGGATCTGGGATGCTCCAGAATGTGATAAAGAAGAATTGGATGATGCTCTCCAAGGACACTAGTCTACCTTTTGTGGATGCTCCGGTACCCCGGGTGGTATACAAGCGAGCAAGTAACCTCAGAGATCTACTAGTACTCAGTGATCCCACACACTGCTATGAAAAACAGACATGGCTCACAAGAGGGAAACCAGGATGTTACAAATGTGGCAATTGTGTCACTTGCAATAATCTCATTGCTGGGACATCTTTTCAACACCCCCATAACAATAAAAGATACAAAATAAGACATAGATTATCCTGTACATCGGAATATGTGGTGTATGCCATTATTTGGCAAAAAAAGGGGGTTAAATAAACTAGCGCTTAAGAGTTAATATCCCTTGCCCTATTCTCCTACTATCTACTTCCCAGATAGAAAGGTGTATAAAGTGAAAAAGTTATGGAGATTAGGCGCTTAATCTGCAAAAGGGATAAAGGTGTGTATGGAGGTCGTTAGCTAAATATGTAGAAAAAACTGGACCTTGGACAGAATAAGTGAAAAATTCTTCTACAATTTATTTGACAGAATAAGTGAAAAATTCTTCTACAATTTATTTGACAGAATAAGTGAAAAATTCTTCTACAATTTATTAGAATTGATCGATATAGTGTTGCAACACTTAGGGATTGTGATTTATTTTATCTTGGTATTATCATGTTTTTATTTTGAAAATAAATTGTAGAAGAATTTTTCACTTATTCTGTCCAAGGTCCAGTTTTTTCTACATATTTAGCTAACGACCTCCATACACACCTTTATCCCTTTTGCAGATTAAGCGCCTAATCTCCATAACTTTTTCACTGTATGCCATTATTTGCCCATGTTCCAAATTCTACATAGGCAAAACAGTGACAGCGTTCAAAGAACGTTTGGCTAACAACAAAACAGCAATTCGTCAAGCGATAGAAAAAGGACGATCAGAACAACCGGTTGCGCGACATTTTGCAACTGCGGGACACTCTGTTTCCTCGTTACGAGTGATGCTGATTGATCATGTGCCCCACAACAGACGTGGTGGTGATAGAGGACTGGCACTACTAAGAATGGAATCCCGTTGGATCTTCACATTGGACACAGTTGCCCCTCGAGGCCTGAATGTCAACATAGACTTTGGCTGTTGGTATAAACACAAATGAGATGTGAACTATTGGGAGTCATCCAGGACTTAAGTTCTACCTACTCCACTGGCATGATGCAATGTATACCTGCTTGAATATATATGGGGGCTTTAGATTGTCTCTTCGCCCTCACCTGCTACCTCCCCACATGCCTTGATACCATGAGTATAGAGGGCTGTGTCATTAGTTTTTTATACTTTGGGTTTCGGTAGCGCTATTTGTCTTATAAGCTACATATTAGGTCTGTCTCAATGTTGCATATAGATAGAATTCCAGTATTGTATTTTTATGTAGGGGTATTTAAATCACTGTTTGAGTAATTGATATATTGTTTCCCATCAGAGTCTTACCCGCCAGCGCACCCGCACAATACCTTTGTTTATGCATTGTCTCCATGGTTACGCATGTTTTCCTTGGTTACACACAGGACGGCGGTAACGTGATGACGTCACGTGACGCCCACATTGAGCCCGGCAAAAAGCTGTCTAGGTCTGTGAGAGTGGGTGTGCCGCGGTTACATTCTCTGATTGGTCTATCACTTGGGCTGGGTGGGTATTTAAGGTGTTTTTGTGTTTAAGTTTTCACATTTGGTTTTGTACACCATTGACAAAGGCTCGTGTGTGAGCCGAAACGTTTGGTAAACAATTTTGCCAATAAACCGGAGTTCTTTTGAAAAAACCTGTGTGCCTGCTTCATTTGGATCCTGGCTGCAACACAGAGTCCGTCCGTGGGATCCATACCTGCTTTACTGTTTTTTTCTCCCTAGTGAGAGCACCAGGTAGCTGACATACTCGTGAGTGCCGTTCACCTCTGCAATTTTATATATATATATATATATATATATATATATATATATATATATATATATATATATATATATATACAGTATCTCACAAAAGTGAGTACACCCCTCACATTTTTGTAAATATTTTATTATATCTTTTCATGTGACAACACTGAAGAAATTACACTTTGCTACAATATAAAGTAGTGAGTGTACAGCCTGTATAACAGTGTAAGTTTGCTGCCCCCTCAAAATAACTCAACACACAGCCATCAATGGCTAAACCATTGGCAACAAGCAACAAGAGTACACCCCTAAGTGGTAATGTCCACATTGGGCCTTATTAGCCATTTTCCCTCCCCGGTGTCATGTGACTCGATAGTGTTACAAGGTCTTAGGTGTGAATGGGGAGCAGGTGTGTTAAATTTGGTGTTATCGCTCTCACACTCTCTCATACTGGTCACTGGAAGTTCAACATGGCACCTCATGGCAAAGAACTCTCTGAGGACCTGAAAAAAAGAATTGTTGCTCTACATAAAGATGGCCTAGGCTATAAGAAGATTGCCAAGACTCTAAAACTGAGCTGCAGCACGGTGGGCAAGATTATACAGCGGTTTCACAGGACAGGTTCCACTCAGAACAGGCCTCACCATGGTCGACCAAAGAAGTTGAGTGTACGTGCTTAGCGTCATATCCAGAGGTTGTCTTTGGGAAATAGACATATGAGTGCTGCCAGCATTTCTGCAGAGGTTCGAGTGGTGGGGGGTCACCCTGTCAGCGCTCAGACCATATGCCGCACACTGCAACAAATTGGTCTGCATGGCTGTCGTCCCAGAAGGAAGCCTCTTCTAAAGATGATGCACAAGAAAGCCCACAAACAGTTTGCTGAAGACAAGCAGACTAAGAACATGGATTACTGGAATCATGTCCTGTGGTCTGATGAGACCAAGATAAACTTATTTGGTTCAGATGGTGTCAAGCGTTTGTGGCGGCAACCAGGTGAGGAGTACAAAGACAAGTGTGTCTTGGTTACAGTCAAGCATGGTGGTGGGAGTGTCATGGTCTGGGCCTGCATGAGTGCTGCCTGCACTGGGGAGCTACAGTTCATTGAGGGAACCATGAATGCCAACATGTACTGTGACATACTGAAGCAGAGCATGATCCCCTCCCTTCAGAGACTTGGCCACAGGGCAGTATTCCAACTTGATAACGACCCCAAGCACACCTCCAAGACGACCACTGCCTTGCTAAAGAAGCTGAGGGTAAAGGTGATGGACTGGCCAATCATGTCTCCAGACCTAAACCCTATTGAGCATCTGTGGAGCATCCTCAAACGGAAGGTGGGGAAGCGCTCCGTGATGTCATCATGGAGGAGTGGAATAGGACTCCAGTGGCAACCTGTGAAGCTCTGGTGAACTCCATGTCCAAGAGGGTTAAGGCAGTGCTGCAAATTAAATGTGGCCACACAAAATATTGACACTATGGGCCCAATTTGGATGTACTCACTTTTGTTGCCAACGGTTTATACATTAATGGCTGTGTGTTGAGTTATTTTGAGGGGACAGCACATTTACACTGTTATACAGGCTGTACATTCACTACTTTACATTGTAGCAAAGTGTCATTTCTTCAGTGTTATCACATGAAAAGATATAATAAAATATTTACAAAAATGTGAGGGGTGTACTCACTTTTGTGACATACTGTATATTTTTATATATATATATATATATATATATATATATATATATATATATATATATATATATGTGATAGAAATAATAGAGATCAGTGCTAGAAGTTTATGAGTGTGCTGCTGGTCTTAATATATCTTCCCATCCACTACTGGAAAATATATATATACACGCAAGACACTTGCTAGTTAGGCAGCAAACAGTCTCATTCAGTCAAGTGTGGCAAGTCTATGGATGTGTATTATTCATTAATATCCACAATGCTAGTTCCTGTGTGCTGTGGAGGAGTAGGCTGCTCGTCTGAGAGAAGAAGAATGATCCCCCGCAGGGCGAGGTTCCTCTTAGTGATCTAGAAGAGTGTGAGACAAAACAAGCGCCCAGAGGCACACTTCGTGTAGTACGTTCAAATAAATTACTTATACTGTAACAGTTGGAAAAAATCCGCTCTCACCTGGTTCAACCTCAACTTATGAGGTATGTAATAGGCACTTCTGTTTATATACTCTTGTCCCGTATCGTCCTCCTATAAGTCCTCAGGTCTCCAGTTCTTCCTTGCAGTCTGCAGAGTGTTCCTGGAACTCTGCAGCCTATATTTAGAAGGGGACTAGGGCAAACTAACAGCGCTTTCAAGAGGTCCTCCTATAAATAGCCTGGGAGCCGCCCTTGGACTCTGTGTTCTTTTTAATTTGCTGCAGATGGTCATCTGTCTAGGTGCAATTGCACCTAGACAGATGACCATCTGCAGCAAATTAAGGTTGAACCAGGTTGAACCAGGTTGAACCAGGTGAGAGCGGATTTTTTCCAACTGTTACAGTATAAGTAATTTATTTGAACGTACTACACGAAGTGTGCCTCTGGGCGCTTGTTTTGTCTCACACTCTTCTATATATATATATATATATACACAGATATATATATATATATATATATATATATAAGAATATCTATTTAAAAATACTTAGAACATATTCCCTTATGTGAAAAACATTGGAATGTAAAATATTTACATATTTTAAAATATTAATATTGAATAAAAAATTTTTTTTTCATGCTTCCAGGTATTTGACTGCAAAGGGCTCCAATGTATATGTATATATGTAAAAACATATATATCCATTTAAATACATAAATTCATCTGTACACACACTCATATATATATATATATATATATATATATATATATATATATATACATATATATATATATATATATATATATATATATATATATATATATATATATATATACATATATATATACACACACATATTTAGGCATATAAATATATTAAAGCCTTTTGCATCCCTATTGTGAAACACCTTATTCCATATATCTATGATCCCTTATAACTTTTTTATATTCATTTAAAAAATTAAATCAGAGAGCATATATATGAGTGTATTTGCACTTTTAAGTGTATTTATGTTCTGTGTGATGCAACTTTTTTCTTCCCCTACCCTTTACGACAGCTCTCGAGTCACGCTAACCTGACGAGGATAAATCAGGATTGCGCTTGAGTGAATGCATTTACTTTCAACTTGTAATACACCCACTATTTCCATTGCACTCAAAAAGCTGAGAAAAGCCGATATTGCTCGTGCGCAACAGCACATCACTTGTAATCTAGCTATTTCTATAGTAATGTTAACCTTTTAAAAGCAAACAAGCGCCTAGATTACAAGTTTTGCGGTAACAGGGGTGCGGTGCTGACTTGCAGTTTATTCTCACCGCTCACTTACCTGCAGCGCTGGTATTACGGGTTTTTATCAACCCGGCGTTAACAGGCAAGAAGTGAGCATAGAGCAAAATTGCGCTCCACACTGCACTCCAATACCAGCGCTGCTTAAGTGAGCGGTGAGCTGGTTATACATGCTTGTGCACGATTTCCCCATAGACATCAGTGAGGAGAGCCGGCTGAGAAAAAGTCTAACACCTGCAAAAAAGCAGCGTAAAACTCAGTAACGCAGCCCCATTGATTCCTATGGGGAAACACATTTTATGTTTACACCTAACACCCTAACATGAACCCCGAGTCTAAACACTACTAATGTTACACTTATTAACCCCTAATCTGCTAACCCCAACATCACCGACACCTACATTATATTTATTTACCCCAATCTCCCTCCCCCAATGTCGCTGCAACCTACCTACATTTATTAACCCCTAATGTGCTGCCCCCAACGTTGCCGCCACTATTCTAAATGTATTAACCCCTAAACCTAAGTCTAACCCTAACACCCCCTAACTAAATATAATTAAAATAAATCTAAATAAAATTACTATCATTAACTAAATTATTCCTATTTAAAACTAAATACTTACCTATAAAATAAACCCTAAACTAGCTACAATATAACTAATAGTTACATTGTATCTAGCTTAGGGTTTATTTTTATTTTAAGGGCAAGTTTGTATTTATTTTAGCTAGGTAGAATAGTTACTAGATAGTTATTAACTATTTAATAACTACCTAGCTAAAATAAATACAAATTTACCTGCAAAATAAAACCTAACCTAAGTTACACTAACACCTAACCTTACACTACAATTAAATAAATTACCTAAATGAAACACAATTAAATAAATCAAATACAATTAGCTAAATTACAAAAAACAAACACTAAATTACAGAAAATAAAAAACAAATTACAAGATCTTTAAACTAATTACACCTAATCTAATAGCCCTATCAAAATAAAAAGCCCCCCCAAAATAAGAAAACCCCTAGCCTAACCTACACTACCAATAGCCCTTAAAAGGACCTTTTGCGGGGCATTGCCCCCAAGAAATCAGCTCTTTTACCTGTAAAAAGAAATACACACAACCCCCCCAACAGTAAAACCTACCATCCACACAACCAACCCCCCAAATAAAACCCTAACTAAAAAAACCTAAGCTCCCCATTGCCCTGAAAAGGGCATTTGGATGGGCATTGCCCTTAAAAGGGCATTTAGCTCTATTGCTGCCCAAAGCCGTAACCTAAAAATAAAACCCACCCAATACACCCTTAAAAAATCCTAACACTAACCCCCGAAGACTCACTTACTGGGAGAAGTCTTCATCCAAGCGGCAAGATGTCCTCAACGAAGCAAGCAGAAGTGGTCCTCCAGACGGGCAGAAGTGGTCCTCCAGATGGGCAGAAGTCTTCATCCAGACGGCATCTTCTATCTTCATCCTTCCGGCGCTAATGGATCAGCCAATAGGATTTTTTCAACCTTAATTCCGATTGGCTGATAGAATTCTATCAGCCAATCGGAATCTAAGGGACACCATCTTGGATGACGTAATTTAAAGGAACCTTCATTTAGCAAGAAGACGTCGATTGAAGAGGATGCTCCTTGCTGGATGTCTTGAAGATGGAGCCGCTCCGCGTTGGAAGGATGAAGATAGAAGATGCCGTCTGGTTGAAGACTTCTGCCCGTCTGGAGGACCACTTCTGCCGACTTTGCTGAGGACATCTTGCCGCTTGGATGAAGACTTCTCCCGGTAAGTGAATCTTTGGGGGTTAGTGTTAGGATTTTTAAGGGTGTATTGGGGGGGGGGGGTTATTTGTAGGTTAAGGCTTTGGGCAGCAATAGAGCTAAATTCCCTTTTAAGGGCAATGCCTATCCAAATGCCCTTTTCAGGGCAATGGGGAGCTTAGGTTTTTTTAGTTAGGCTTTTATTTGGGGGGGTTGGTTGTGTGGGTGGTGGGTTTTACTGTTGGGGGGGTTGTTTGTATTTCTTTTTCAGGTAAAAGAGCTGATTTCTTTGGGGCAATACCCCGCAAAATGCCCTTTTAAGGGCTATTGATAGTTTAGTTTAGGCTAGAGTTTTTTTTTATTTTGGGGGGCTTTTTTATTTTGATAGGGCTCTTAGATTAGGTGTAATTAGTTTAAAGATCTTATAATTTTTTTTATTTTCTGTAATTTTAGTGTTTTTTTGTTTGTAATTTAGCTAATTGTATTTAATTTATTTAATTGTATTTAATTTAGGTAAGTTATTTAATTGTAGTGTAGTGTTAGGTGTTAGTGTAACTTAGGTT
Organism: Bombina bombina; assembly: GCF_027579735.1. NCBI lineage: Eukaryota > Metazoa > Chordata > Amphibia > Anura > Bombinatoridae > Bombina > Bombina bombina. The sequence continues at coordinate 1,013,436,706 of NC_069501.1, read as the reverse complement.
AGGTTTTATTTTACAGGTAAATTTGTATTTATTTTAACTAGGTAGCTAGTAAATAGTTAATAACTATTTAGTAACTATTCTACCTAGTTAAAATAAATACAAACTTGCCTGTAAAATAAAAATAAACCCTAAGATAGCTACAATATAACTATTAGTTATATTGTATCTAGCTTGGGGTTTATTTTATAGGTAAGTATTTAGTTTTAAATAGGAATAATTTAGGTAATGATAGGAATTTTATTTAGATTTATTTTAATTATATTTAAGTTAGAGGGTGTTATGATTAGGGCTAGACTTAGGTTTAAAGGGTTAATAAATTTAGAATAGTGGCGGCAACGTTGGGGGCGGCAGATTAGGGGTTAATAAGTATAATGTAGGTGGCGGCAATGTTGGGGGTAGCAGATTAGGGGTTAATAGGTATAATGTAGGTGGCGGCGATGTCCGGAGTGGCAGATTAGGGGTTAATAAATATAATCTAGGTGGCGGTGATGTTAGGGGTGGCAGATTAAGGGTTAATAATATTTAACTAGTGTTTGCGAGGCGGGAGTGCAGTGTTTTTTGGGGTTAATATGTTTATTATAATGGCGGCGATATCCGGAGCGGCAGATTAGGGGTTAATATTTTTATTTTAGTGTTTGCGATGCGGGAGGGCCTCGATTTAGGGGTTAAGGCCTCGGTTTAGGGGTTAATAGGTAGTTTATGGGTTTTAGTGTACTTTTTAGCACTTTAGTTATGAGTTTTATGCTACAGCTTTGTAGTGTAAAACTCATAACTACTGACTTTAAAATGCGTTAGGAATCTTGAAGGTAGAGGGTGTACCTCTCACTTTTTGGACTCCCAGGACAAACTCGTAATACCGGCGCTATGCAAGTCCCATTGAAAAAAGACTATACGCAATTTGCGTAAGTTTGTTTGCGGTAAGGCCAAAAAAGTGTGCGGTGCCCCTAAACCTGCAAGACTCGTAATACCAGCGGGTGTAGAAAAGCAGCGTTAGGACCTGTTAGCGCTGCTTTTTCACCTTACCGCAAAACTCATAATCTAGCCGAAGGTTTTTTCTCTTTCCATAAAAAGGTTTTAAATATGTTATGTAAATTAATTTTTTTTTTTTTTTTTTTTTTTTTTTTTTTCCAAACAACTTTATTGAAAGTAATAAAGTAACATACAATGAATGGGAGACGCAGCTCCTCCATTAAACATGTTCAATAGTTGTCTTGTATTTTCTTACATTTACATGTACAATTTAGGAATTCTGGACATATGAATTTATCAAATTAGTTTAGAGAGGAAAGGGGGAAAAAAGAAAAAAAGGGTTAAGGGTTTCCAGTGAAAAGGTAAAAGGAAAAGAAAGTGGTGGGCGGGTCCTGTCCCACCCGCAACCAGTCTGAGATATGTTTATAGGTTTTACTTTGAGTGTTTGTAGGTTTCCCAGATTTGGGATATCTCTGCATATGTATCCATTTTGGCATTCTTGAGGTAATAATATTCTTCGAGATCTAAAAGGTCTGTAACTTTACCAACCCACATACCTAATGAGGGGCCTTTATTACTTTTCCAATTTTTGGCTATTAGTATTTTCGCTCCATTTGTCATTATCGTGAACAACCGTAAATAAGGTTTATGTTTAATGCTTGGGGGTTTATTCAGGAGCCATATCAAAGGGTCTAGAGGGAGAACAATCTCCAGGATGGATTCTATTTCTTTAATTACTTGTCGCCAGAAGTTTTGAATGTCATTACACCACCACCACATATGTGCATCATTACTATCTACATGACCGCATCTCCAGCATGTGTTTGGATGGGAGCGAAATAATCTGTGTAATTTCTTTGGAGTTATGTAAATTAATTCTACCAGATAATGAAATAGGAAGATTTTTTTATTTTACTAAATCCAGCTTTAACCTATTTATTAGATTACTTAATAAAGACTATAAATTCCTACGCTAATCAAAAAGCTGCAGGTCCAGATGTTTTCCCCATAGAATGTTATAAGATTACAAAATATCAAATAGTAAAAATTATATAATGCTTATTCCGTAAAACCTAGCCACTTTTCCCAAGCAAATATCATATTGATACCCTAACCTAGAAAAGACCATTTATTAAGAGGATCCTATGGACCAATATAGTTCCTTAATTCGGATTATAAAATTCTTATGAAGGTACTGGCAAATAGGCTTAAGAGAATACTTACATATGTCATACATCAAGATTAAGTGGGCTTTATCCATGCATGTTCAGCTACTAGAAACAAGAGGCATATTCTCCATATTATAGTGAACCACTGGGATGATCATAAAAGACAAGGTATGTCAGCCCCTATCAGAGGCCTTGCTTATTACACTAGATGCTGAAAAAGCCTTTGATAGAGTAGAGTGGTCACGTTTGTTTAAAGCTTTAAACCAATTTAATTTTTCATTTTATACAAAATATTTATTTAGTAGTCTGGGCTACAATCATCTAGATTTGAACTTTAAAGAGGTACCAGACAAGGATGACCTCTTTTACCTCTTCTTTTTAATCTTATGTTAGAACCCCTCAAATGAAAATTTAGAAAGTTATTTAATAGACAACCAAAGAAATTTAAATTATTTTTATTTGTAGATTATTAGCTTTTATATATCCAAAATCCTACGATAAATTTTTCAATTATTTTAAAAGTGATATAGGATTTTGGAGAGATTTCGAGATAATGGGCTCTATTTAACAAGCTCCGTATGGAGCTTGATGGCCCCTGTTTCTGGGTTACAAAGACCACTGCTCCATAACCTGTCCGCCTGCTCTGAGCAGGCGGACACACATCGCCACAATACAACGCGATCGAGTACAATCGGGTTGATTGACACCCCCTGCTGGCGGCCCATTGGCCGTGAGTCTGCAGGGGGCGGGATTGCACCAGCAGCTCTTGTGAGCTGCTGGTGCAATGCTGAATACAGCGAGCGTATTGCTTGCCGTATTCAGCGAGGTCTGGTGGACCTGATCCGCAGTGTCGGATCAGATCCGCCAGACCTTGATAAATATGCTCCATAGAATTAATCTGGAGAAATCTAACATTCTTTGGGTAAATTAAAAAGTAGAGATGAGGAGGCTGTAGGGATTTTCAATTTGTGGAAGTTAAGAATTGTCTGTCTTATCTGGGAGTAAATTTAACAAGAAACCCACAGAAATGGTATGAAGTTAATACAAGCCATCTGATGTTCTGCATTTAATTTAACTCATCTTGGAATATATTTTATTTTTCTCCACAAATTACACAATTGTCCATTTTTAGAAAACATTCATGTTTCTTGCCCTTTCTTAGGCTGCTTGAAATGTTCTCAGGAATTTGGAAACAAGATGGTCGCATTTGGAAAAGATTTCACCAGCCTAACAAACCTGTGATCCTTCGAGTTCAAAGTAGCTACAGTTTCAAGGCTCCGGGTGGAAGCACCATCTTTTTGAATGAAGGGGATATCCTCTTCCTTCTAAGTAAGTTTGACAAAGATTGGTGGCAGGTCAAGAAGATAGGGGACAGCGAGTACACCAAACCTTTCCATGCACCTACGTCATATATCACAGAACTAATCTCTGGCAAGTGTGGTGCACACAGGCAAAGAGACAAAGATGAGAAAGGTAAGAATAAAATAGCATTTGCTGTTTGTTCATAGTAAAGCAGTTTGTAATATACTGTATCACTTTTCTCAAAGAGGATGATCAAAAACTCGCCAGCATGGAGAGAAATTACGCAAAATCTTTTATTTTTATTTTTTAGTATTATATTGTAATACAGGTTTTCTACCTTCACACCAAGAACTCTGCATAGTGAGATCAGCAGCTCACAAGCTAAAATTTGCCGTTATAAAATTAATTGAGGGACCTAGCGATACTGATGAGATAATCTCACCAGAGTGAAGATCTTAAGATCAACAGGCCCAAAGTAAGCATCTTTAAGGTACATGGAAGGCAAACATTAGTTTGTTAATATAGCAATTAAATATGTTAAAATATTTTTTTGTATGAAAAAAGGTTAAGTAAAAGCTGTTTAAGTGTAAACTGATGTTAGGATGAAATACATGTTGCAGTGCCTGCTAAATAAAACTTAGACAGCTGTACTGGTGGACAAGCTTCCATGAGCTTGCAATGCAAAAGTAGATTTTACCCCTTAATGATACCTGTAAGTTGTGTGTCCTTAATGGCTTTTAGCCCTGTAGTAGCGTGGATCTTGCAAAAGTGGCAAGACGATCTTTTATTACATGCCTCACTCAAGTGTGGTCTTGCAGCTGTTGATGAAAGCTGCACTATTTAACCCCTTAGGCTTATTCCGTGTGAGCCTTCTGGCTTGCCGGAAATGTAAGTTAAGAAGCAGCAGTCTTAAGACCGCTGCTCCTTAACTCGCCCGCCACCTCTGAGATGGCGAACAGAAATCATTCCGGTCAGATACGATCAAGATGATTGACATTTTTATTTTGGGGTGTTTTTTTTTTAAACAGGGTATTAGAATAGCAATAATTTTTATTACTTCAGATAATTTTGTTTGTTATTTTTTGTAATGGTAGTTTTTTTTATTTTTTGTAATTTTAGTGTTTATTATTTTTTGTAATTGGAGTTTTAATATTTTTTGTAATGTTAGGTTTTTTATTTTTGTAATGTTAGGTTTTTTATTTTTGTAATGTTAGGTTTTATTAGGTTTTATTTCACAGGTAAGTTTCTATTTATTTTAACTAGGTAGTTAGTAAATTGTTATATTGCAGCTAGCTTAGGTTTTATTTTCATTTCATAGGTAAGTTTGTATTAAATAGGTAGTTAGTTAATAATTGTAACTTTAATTTAGGTCTATTTTAATTACGTTAAAGTTAGGGAGTGTTAGGTTTAGGGGTTAATATATTTTAATTTAGGTTGCTGCGATGTGGCGGCTGGCGGTTTAGGGGTTAATAGGTTTAGTTAGAGTTGGTGATGTGGGTGTATGGCGGTTTAGGGGTTAATACGTTTAGTTAGTGTCGGCGATGTTTGGCAACTGCGGTTTAGGGGTTAATAGGTTTAGTTAGTGTAAGGGATGTTTGGAAACTGCGGTTTAGGGGTTAATAGGTTTAGTTAGTGTCAGCGATGTTTGGGAACTGCGGTTTAGGGGTTAATAGGTTTAGTTTGTGTCAGCAATGTTTGGGAGCTGCGGTTTAGGGGTTAATAGGTTTAGTTTGTGGTCGGCGATGTCGGGGAACTGCAGTTTAGGGTTTAATAGGTTTAGTTAGTTTTGGCGATGTTTGGGAACTGTGATTTAGGGGTTAATAGGTTTAGCTTGTGTCAGTGATGTTTGGGAAATGCAGTTTTGGGGTTAATAGGTTTAGTTAGTGTCAGCGATGTCAGGGAACTGTGGTTTAGGGGTTAATAGCTTTATTTAGTGATTTACTTAGTGTTGGCGATGTCAGGGAACTGCGGTTTAGATAAGAACAATGAAAAATTCCGAATATGAATAATGTATACAAAAATTCGGAAAATGATTTATTCATTTTTGGAATTTTTCGGGATTTTCCAATTCGGAAATTCGGATGCATTCGAATCCCTGAATTGGCCAAAATTTGTCGGAAAACTAAATTCGGCCTGAAACGAAACACACATGTCTATGTATTACCGAAATCCATAAAGATCCCATTAATCCACCGGGACGCCCAATTGTCTCAGGTGTAGATTCCCTAACAAGTAATTTGTTTCTGTATTTAGATCAATTATTACAACCATATGTTAGCCAAACTATGGCATATTTTAAAGATACTATTAGTTTATTGAATATATTAGAAAGTCTAGAATGGAAAGATTTGTGGTGTCTGGTTACCAGCGACATATCTTCTCTGTACACCATCATAAACAAATCTCTAGGAATAACTACAGTTTAAGAAATTCTTCAGAAAGATTTTGATCTAAATCCAATTCAATTGAACTTCATTTTGGAAGAAATTAAACTTATTTTATAAACTAATTACTTGTGGTTCAATGGAGAATATTTTTTACAAACTTGTGGTACGGCGATAGGCACCAGGTTTGTGCCCAGTTACGCCAATTTTTATATGGCGAACTGGGAGGATAAATTTATCTTCCAGTCTAACTGGGCGCAATACCTGGTAAACTATCGCCGTTACATAGATGACCTATTTATAATTTGGTCTGGAAATGAACTACAATTATTAGAATTAATTGTTTATCTCAAGGACAATGCATATAAAGTTAATTTAACTTGAAAATATTGTCAGGAGAGGATAGAATTTCTAGATCTGGAAATATATAATGAAGACCATACACTTAAAAGTAGGATTTTTTTCAAAACGATAGACGTTAACAATTATATAGACACCCATATTTGTCACCAAGTCATTTTGGCTAAAAAATATACCAAAGGGGCAATTTCTCAGCATTAGGAGACATTGCAAAGAAATTAATGAATATAGAAAACAGTCGGATATATTAAAACGTTTTTTTAGAAAAATATTATCCAAGAGAAGACTTAGAGAAATCTATAGATGAGATTGCCAACAAAGATAGAAAATAACTTATCGTATATAAACATAAATCAAAAAAAGCAATATGAGAATTCCAAAATGAATAATAACCTACTTTTTCAACATAGTACACAAAGCACACAGTTGAGAGATATTATTAATAAACATTGAGGTATATTAATGTGGGACCCAATTTTGGTAGAGATTCTGGGAGAACACCCAAATTTAATTTTTAAAAAGGTACCTAACCTCAAAGTCAAATTAACGAACAAAATTGTAAAAAAACAGAATTTATGTTTACCTGATAAATTTCTTTCTCCAACGGTGTGTCCGGTCCACGGCGTCATCCTTACTTGTGGGATATTCTCTTCCCCAACAGGAAATGGCAAAGAGCCCAGCAAAGCTGGTCACATGATCCCTCCTAGGCTCCGCCTACCCCAGTCATTCGACCGACGTTAAGGAGGAATATTAGCATAGGAGAAACCATATGGTACCGTGGTGACTGTAGTTAAAGAAAATAAATTATCAGACCTGATTAAAAAAACCAGGGCGGGCCGTGGACCGGACACACCGTTGGAGAAAGAAATTTATCAGGTAAACATAAATTCTGTTTTCTCCAACATAGGTGTGTCCGGTCCACGGCGTCATCCTTACTTGTGGGAACCAATACCAAAGCTTTAGGACACGGATGAAGGGAGGGAGCAAATCAGGTCACCTAAATGGAAGGCACCACGGCTTGCAAAACCTTTCTCCCAAAAATAGCCTCAGAAGAAGCAAAAGTATCAAACTTGTAAAATTTGGTAAAAGTGTGCAGTGAAGACCAAGTCGCTGCCCTACATATCTGATCAACAGAAGCCTCGTTCTTGAAGGCCCATGTGGAAGCCACAGCCCTAGTGGAATGAGCTGTGATTCTTTCGGGAGGCTGCCGTCCGGCAGTCTCGTAAGCCAATCTGATGATGCTTTTAATCCAAAAAGAGAGAGAGGTAGAAGTTGCTTTTTGACCTCTCCTTTTACCTGAATAAACAACAAACAAGGAAGATGTTTGTCTAAAATCCTTAGTAGCATCTAAATAGAATTTTAGAGCGCGAACAACATCCAAATTGTGCAACAAACGTTCCTTCTTTGAAACTGGTTTCGGACACAGAGAAGGCACGATAATCTCCTGGTTAATGTTTTTGTTAGAAACCACTTTCGGAAGAAAACCAGGTTTAGTACGTAAAACCACCTTATCTGCATGGAACACCAGATAAGGAGGGGAACACTGCAGAGCAGATAATTCTGAAACTCTTCTAGCAGAAGAAATTGCAACTAAAAACAAAACTTTCCAAGATAATAACTTAATATCAACGGAATGTAAGGGTTCAAACGGAACCCCCTGAAGAACTGAAAGAACTAAATTGAGACTCCAAGGAGGAGTCAAAGGTTTGTAAACAGGCTTAATTCTAACCAAAGCCTGAACAAAGGCTTGAACATCTGGCACAGCTGCCAGCTTTTTGTGAAGTAACACCGACAAGGCAGAAATCTGTCCCTTCAGGGAACTTGCCGATAATCCTTTTTCCAATCCTTCTTGAAGGAAGGATAGAATCCTAGGAATCTTAACCTTGTCCCAAGGGAATCCTTTAGATTCACACCAACAGATATATTTTTTCCAAATTTTGTGGTAAATCTTTCTAGTTACAGGCTTTCTGGCCTGAACAAGAGTATCGATAACAGAATCTGAGAAACCTCGCTTCGATAAAATCAAGCGTTCAATCTCCAGGCAGTCAGCTGGAGTGAAACCAGATTCGGATGTTCGAACGGACCCTGAACAAGAAGGTCTCGTCTCAAAGGTAGCTTCCAAGGTGGAGCCGATGACATATTCATCAGATCTGCATACCAAGTCCTGCGTGGCCACGCAGGAGCTATCAAGATCACCGACGCCCTCTCCTGATTGATCCTGGCTACCAGCCTGGGAATGAGAGGAAACGGCGGAAACACATAAGCTAGTTTGAAGGTCCAAGGTGCTACTAGTGCATCCACTAGAGCCGCCTTGGGATCCCTGGATCTGGACCCGTAACAGGGAACTTTGAAGTTCTGACGAGAGGCCATTAGATCCATGTCTGGAATGCCCCACAGCTGAGTGACTAGGGCAAAGATTTCCGGATGGAGTTCCCACTCCCCCGGATGCAATGTCTGACGACTCAGAAAATCCGCTTCCCAATTTTCCACTCCCGGGATGTGGATAGCAGACAGGTGGCAGGAGTGAGACTCCGCCCATAGAACAATCTTGGTCACTTCCTCCATCGCTAGGGAACTCCTTGTTCCCCCCTGATGGTTGATGTACGCAACAGTCGTCATGTTGTCTGATTGAAACCGTATGAACTTGGTCCTCGCTAGCTGAGGCCAAGCCTTGAGAGCATTGAATATCGCTCTCAGTTCCAGAATATTTATCGGTAGAAGAGATTCTTCCCGAGACCAAAGACCCTGAGCTTTCAGGGATCCCCAGACCGCGCCCCAGCCCGTCAGACTGGCGTCGGTCGTGACAATGACCCACTCTGGTCTGCGGAATGTCATCCCTTGTGACAGGTTGTCCAGGGACAGCCACCAACGGAGTGAGTCTCTGGTCCTCTGATTTACTTGTATCTTTGGAGACAAGTCTGTATAGTCCCCATTCCACTGACTGAGCATGCACAGTTGTAATGGTCTTAGATGAATGCGCGCAAAAGGAACTATGTCCATTGCCGCTACCATCAACCCGATCACTTCCATGCACTGAGCTACGGAAGGAAGAGGAACGGAATGAAGTATCCGACAAGAGTCCAGAAGCTTTGTTATTCTGGCCTCTGTTAGAAAAATCCTCATTTCTGAGGAATCTATAATTGTTCCCAAGAAGGGAACCCTTGTTGACGGGGATAGAGAACTCTTTTCCACGTTCACTTTCCAGCCGTGAGATCTGAGAAAGGCCAGGACGATGTCCGTGTGAGCCTTTGCTCGAGGGAGGGACGACGCTTGAATCAGAATGTCGTCCAGGTAGGGTACTACTGCAATGCCCCTTGGTCTTAGCACCGCTAGAAGGGACCCTAGTACCTTTGTGAAAATCCTTGGAGCAGTGGCTAATCCGAAAGGAAGCGCCACGAACTGGTAATGTTTGTCCAGGAATGCAAACCTTAGGAACCGATGATGTTCCTTGTGGATAGGAATATGTAGATACGCATCCTTTAAATCCACCGTGGTCATGAATTGACCTTCCTGGATGGAAGGAAGAATAGTTCGAATGGTTTCCATCTTGAACGATGGGACCTTGAGAAATTTGTTTAAGATCTTGAGATCTAGGATTGGTCTGAACGTTCCCTCTTTTTTGGGAACTATGAACAGATTGGAGTAGAACCCCATCCCTTGTTCTCTTAATGGAACAGGATGAATCACTCCCATTTTTAACAGGTCTTCTACACAATGTAAGAACGCCTGTCTTTTTATGTGGTCTGAAGACAACTGAGATCTGTGGAACCTCCCCCTTGGGGGAAGTCCCTTGAATTCCAGAAGATAACCCTGGGAGACTATTTCTAGTGCCCAAGGATCCAGAACATCTCTTGCCCAAGCCTGAGCGAAGAGAGAGAGTCTGCCCCCCACCAGATCCGGTCCCGGACCGGGGGACAATATTTCATGCTGTCTTGGTAGCAGTGGCAGGTTTCTTGGCCTGCTTTCCCTTGTTCCAGCCTTGCATTGGTCTCCAAGCTGGCTTGGCCTGAGAAGTATTACCCTCTTGCTTAGAGGACGTAGCACCTTGGGCTGGTCCGTTTTTACGAAAGGGACGAAAATTAGGTCTATTTTTTGCCTTGAAAGGCCGATCCTGAGGAAGGGCGTGGCCCTTACCCCCAGTGATATCAGAGATAATCTCTTTCAAGTCAGGACCAAACAGCGTTTTCCCCTTGAAAGGAATGTTTAGTAGCTTGTTCTTGGAAGACGCATCAGCCGACCAAGATTTCAACCAAAGCGCTCTGCGCGCCACAATAGCAAACCCAGAATTCTTAGCCGCTAACTTAGCCAATTGCAAAGAGGCGTCTAGAGTGAAAGAATTAGCCAATTTGAGAGCATTGATTCTGTCCATAATCTCCTCATAAGGAGGAGAGTCACTATCGAGCACCTTAATCAGTTCATCAAACCAGAAATATGCGGCTGTAGTGACAGGGACAATGCATGAAATGGGTTGTAGAAGGTAACCCTGCTGAACAAACATCTTTTTAAGCAAACCTTCTAATTTTTTATCCATAGGATCTTTGAAAGCACAACTATCCTCTATGGGAATAGTGGTGCGTTTGTTTAAAGTAGAGACCGCTCCCTCGACCTTGGGGACTGACTGCCATAAGTCCTTTCTGGGGTCGACCATAGGAAACAATTTTTTAAATATGGGGGGAGGGACGAAAGGAATACCGGGCCTTTCCCATTCTTTATTAACAATGTCCGCCACCCGCTTGGGTATAGGAAAAGCTTCTGGGAGCCCCGGCACCTCTAGGAACTTGTCCATTTTACATAGTTTCTCTGGGATGACCAAATTTTCACAATCATCCAGAGTGGATAATACCTCCTTAAGCAAAATGCGGAGATGTTCCAATTTAAATTTAAATGTAATCACATCAGATTCAGCCTGCTGAGAAATGTTCCCTAAATCAGTAATTTCTCCCTCAGACAAAACCTCCCTGGCCCCCTCAGATTGGGTTAGGGGCCCTTCAGAGATATTAATATCAGCGTCGTCATGCTCTTCAGTAACTAAAACAGAGCATCCACGCTTACGCTGACAAGGGTTCATTTTGGCTAAAATGTTTTTGACAGAATTATCCATTACAGCCGTTAATTGTTGCATAGTAAGGAGTATTGGCGCGCTAGATGTACTAGGGGCCTCCTGAGTGGGCAAGACTCGTGTAGACGAAGGAGGGAATGATGCAGTACCATGCTTACTCCCCTCACTTGAGGAATCATCTTGGGCATCATTGTCATTATCACATAAATCACATTTATTTAAATGAATAGGAATTCTGGCTTCCCCACATTCAGAACACAGTCTATCTGGTAGTTCAGACATGTTAAACAGGCATAAACTTGATAAGAAAGTACAAAAAACGTTTTAAAATAAAACCGTTACTGTCACTTTAAATTTTAAACTGAACACACTTTATTACTGCAATTGCGAAAAAACATGAAGGAATTGTTCAAAATTCACCAAACTTTCACCACAGTGTCTTAAAGCCTTGAAAATATTGCACACCAATTTTGGAAGCTTTAACCCTTAAAATAACGGAACCGGAGCCGTTTTAAGCTTTAACCCCTTTACAGTCCCTGGTATCTGCTTTGCTGAGACCCAACCAAACCCAAAGGGGAATACGATACCAAATGACGCCTTCAGAAGTCTTTTATAAGTATCAGAGCTCCTCTCACATGCGACTGCATGCCATGCCTCTCAAAAACAAGTGCGCAACACCGGCGCGAAAATGAGACTCTGCCTATGCTTTGGGAAAGCCCCTAAAGAATAAGGTGTCTAAAACAGTGCCTGCCGATATTATTATATCAAAATACCCAGAATAAATGATTCCTCAAGGCTAAATAAGTGTTAATATCAATCGATTTAGCCCACAAAAAGTCTACAGTCTAAATAAGCCCTTGTGAAGCCCTTATTTACAATCGTAATAAACATGGCTTACCGGATCCCATAGGGAAAATGACAGCTTCCAGCATTACATCGTCTTGTTAGAATGTGTCATACCTCAAGCAGCAAAGGACTGCAAACTGTTCCCCCAACTGAAGTTAATTGCTCTCAACAGTCCTGTGTGGAACAGCCATGGATTTTAGTTACGGTTGCTAAAATCATTTTCCTCATACAAACAGAATTCTTCATCTCTTTTCTGTTTCTGAGTAAATAGTACGTACCAGCACTATTTGAAAATAACAAACTCTTGATTGAATAATGAAAAACTACAGTTAAACACTAAAAAAAACTCTAAGCCATCTCCGTGGAGATGTTGCCTGTACAACGGCAAAGAGAATGACTGGGGTAGGCGGAGCCTAGGAGGGATCATGTGACCAGCTTTGCTGGGCTCTTTGCCATTTCCTGTTGGGGAAGAGAATATCCCACAAGTAAGGATGACGCCGTGGACCGGACACACCTATGTTGGAGAAAAAGACAATACTAAAAATCTGCTATTGCCTTCTAAAATGGGATTTAGAAGATATTAGGCTTGCAGACAGATGGAAAAAAGCGATAGATTAGTAGATACATTTTATTCTAGTGACAGAAAAAAGAAATACAATATTAAACATGTTTATGTGACCTAATATATATAGGTCGCACTTCTAGACTTTCAAAAACCAGACTGAGTAAACACATATATAATATCGAAAAAGTTTTTTTAAAACACTCTCTATCTGCCCATTTAAAAAAAAAAAAACACAACAAAAAGGTATCAGAATTAGAATTTCTAGGCATCAGGCAGGTTGATGCCCATTGGAGAAGAAGAGATACCCAGAATATTTTTGGATGTATGGAAATTAAATGGATTTATAATATGAATTCCCTAATCCCCAATGGACTCAACAAAGATTTTGAGATACATCATTTTCTATGAAAAATCCTTTTAGTATATTAAATTATGTTTTTATATCGTGTGTATTTTATATTAAGTGTATTTTGTATATGCCATCAAATTTACACTGACACTGAATCATAATTACTCGTGACAAATTGGTTTTTGAAATCATGTCTGTTTCATTGATATATATGTTTTGTATACTGTCTAATATGAGGTTAATGCCCTTAACAAAAGTGTTAGTCAGAGACTCCTTAGTTTATTCCATTGGGAACCACAACAGCATTGCCCATAACAATCATGGAGTCTACATTGATCATCACTTCCATGTCCTGTGACTGCACGGGTTTAAATTTCCTCTTGTTTCATCTGCGCACTATCTTCCTTGAAAAAGCCGTTGGTTAACGGTGAAATGTACGTTGGATTTTATCTCCCTCCAGGGACTCATCCATTTATACCCAACTACATCAGAAAAGGAGTGTAGACCCTGCAGGTACTGGAAGCGGAGATCGAGAGTGGTGTGAACGCTGCCCTGTATCCGCATCCATCCACAGGGGTAAATCACTCACAGTTAATATTGACTGTTCCTAGAAAGGACTCTAATCCAGCATATGTATGTTGGTGTATTGGATGTTTTATTGTATTTTATATGTATATTTTAATAAATTGTTCTTCTTGAAGCCCTTGGGAGACTGTTTGCCTGCCAGTATAAAAGCAGGTGTGCACAGTCAATGAGCTTACTATCTCCATCTCATGTGAGTAGGATACCCTCTAAACACATTCTCTTTTCCATTGGGTACATCACAGAGTTACACTATATATTGTTTTTTCTTTTTTTCACTTTGAGGATTTTTTCAAGACCATCGGATTTGATCACATCACTTACAGGACATATCCATTATATTTTGTATATTTTGAATATATTATAGATCTTTGGATCTCTTATTGAAAACTTTATTATATTTGTTGTCTTTTTTGACATCCGCTATCACATTTATTTTCACACTTTTGTTTTTTTTTATTGGTTTACACTTTTATATATACTTAAGCACTCTGAGTGTTTGGATATGTGATTCCAGTAGATCCTCTTGTGTGAAGATGGTAGACAGGTGAGTTTTTGAGAATAAATGCTACACAACACGGTTAAATATGCTGAGATACATAGCTCAATAACAATAATGAGGAGCTCTCAAGCTTTATCCTATGCCAGTCATTGCCTATATATTTAGTACTGAGTGGGAAATGTGTTTTGTCAATAATCTTAATATCTCTGGCTTTTTGAAAGATACAGCTATGCATTATTATAAAACAGTATATCCCAGTAAATCAAGCTGATTGTTGCTAATTTATTTTTTTAGAAACTTTTTCTATTTTTTTTGTTTAAAGCTAATCCATAGGAGCAGTTATATTTCCAACTCCTACTTCCTTGGAATAATCTTATGCTATAATAAAGAAGAATTCTTTATATCCAGCATATGATCAATATTAAAATTCTACACATCAGAAGATCTATCTATGAATTTAACAAATATATCTCAGAAGGTTGAGCACTTATGTACCACTGACAGACACAGCTGTTTTTAAAACTCAATCAGCGAGCACACCTACAATACATTTGCATAAACTTTATTACAAAAACTCTTTAATGAATTACAGTTTAGCAGCGTTCTAAGAACAACTAGTACTTAAGTTTTTCAGTTTGATAAAATTTGAGTTAACTGTACAACAATGCAAATTAATTTTGGTTATCTTGAAGTTTGCTTTTGTTTCCAGTTTAGCCAGTTTACAAATTTATCGCTATTTAATGCTCCCGCTTGAGCGTTAACTGCGCTAGAAGTAAAATTTTTGCGCATGTCAGCTTGTGTTCATATTATGAGTAGAAAGTAGACTGTTTTCGTTTGTGCACTAACACGATGCACATAAAAAGCCAAACTTAGAATATCCCTCTCGCAATAATGTATTCCCCCATAGAAGTCAATGGAGTATAAAAAGTGGGGGAAAAACACCCTACTCACACGCAAACCCTCACAATTCTCAAGTGTGCTAACCCGACAGTAAAACATGAATATTTCACATTCCAATGTTAACATAGAAGAATATGTTCTATTTATTCATAAATACACATTTCTATATATAGCTGATGTTTTTTTGCACAAATATATACTTATAACTATGTATATATAAAGTGGCAAAATATCACTTTGGTTTACTAATGAGGGGTTAAAAGCTACTAGCCCAGATAGGAAAACGTACAATTTCTAAGTCGTCCACTGCAATTTCTAAGTTGTCCGGAACCACTAGACCACTGGAAATTTCAAGCCCTATATATATATATATATATATATATATATACATACACATACAGTATATATATATATATATATATATATATATATATACACCTGTCCATCTTTATACATGTATATGTATGTATCTCAATGATAAAGCTCTTTGAGCTTTTTTCTAAAATCTGAGACCTCATATGTTTGAGCCCTTATAGCCTTTTTGTGCTATTCTTTATTTAATTATTTATTAGATAGTGTTATTATGATTGTAAATGTACTTTGTAATATATTTTTTATGTGTTTTGTGAAATTTTTTTGTTTTGCGAAACAGTTAACCAGAGCTCTGAGCTCTAACTTAAATTGCATTTAAGCGATCAAGTTTAATTTCAAATTGTAATACGAGCGAAAAAACACTCATAATATCTAGCCCTTAGTTATTATTCTCTAACATACTTGCATAGGTGAAATGATATATTAAGGCCTAGAGTAGAAGTGGAGCGCAAAAATATTAGCGCTATTGAGAGCTCTTATACTTGAGCTCATATTACAATTTGAAAAAGTTATCACTTGAACAAAAGCATCAGGCACGCTAACATCTGGAGGTCAGATAGTGTGGCTGGGCTAAATCCCTCTTCTTATAGACTTATATGGGGCAGGCTACAAAACCCTGTTCTGGCTTTCTTTAGTTGAAATAGTTTCTCTCTTTAATTTGAGATATAAGTAAATATTTTCTTACACTTCTCTAAATATTTTACATTTACCCCAAATTCTTCTATTTTTTTCCTCTAAAAAGTACCAATTTATAAAACACTATAATCTATGAAACAAGAAAAAAAATATGATATGAAATATTTTAAGTATTACTGTTGGTTCCTTTTTTGTAACGTGAGGATCATACATTTTGTTTTGCACTTCGGATGGAGAAGCATTCTAAGGGGCCGATTTATCATGGTCCGAATGGGGCCAAATACCCCTGTTTCTGTGTGAGCCTTTAGGCTCGCCGGAAACAGGAGTTAATAAGCAGTGGTCTTAAGACCACTGCTCCTTAACTCGTCCGCTGCCTCTAAAGGCTGCGGACATCAATCCGCCAATCTCATACGATCGGGTTGATTGATACCCCCTGCTAGCGGCCGATTGGCCGTGAATCTGCAGGGGCGGCGTTGCACAAGCTGTTCACCAGAACTGCTTGTGCAATGATAAATGCCGTCAGCGTATGCTGTCGGGAGTTATCAATGTCTGGCGGACATGATCGCTACAGCGGATCATGTCTGCCAGACAAATGATAAATCTGCCCCAATGTAACAATTTCTTTTGTTGCATTTTAGGAACAAGCTATGTTAGTATGACTATACAGATACATTTTGTGCTTTCTGATCTCTTTTTATTTCACAGGCATCAAAATGTACTTCAGATCCCAGGAAAATCTGATCTCTTTTTATTTCACAGGCATCAAAATGTACTTCAGATCTCAGGAAAATCTGTTAGCTGCAAGCCCTGTTCCACCAATAACCAATCAGTCCTGCCATAACTTATACTTCGATGCCTCTCCACAAAAGGAACCTGAAATGAAGACCGTAGCCCGCCAGTACAGGAAATCTGCCAGCTTCTCTCTGAGCTCATCCTGGCACGGACAGTTTCCAAAATATGAAAAGGAAATGCCAGTATTTCATAAGTGTGTGTCAGAAAAGGTAAGATGCGATTCATCTAGCCAATAACATAAGCACACACTTAAACCACTGGTTTGTTGTAGATTAGGATTTCCTCTATACCTATGGAAAACACTACTGGCAAAAAAAGGGCCACAGTTTTCAAAAAGATTCTATCATGCATATAAAAGCACTGCCACATTTTTTGTTAAGGAAAGGCTATTTAAATGTAACTTAAAGGACCAGTAAACTTTTAAATTTGCTTATCTTTTTTATTTAATTGTGTTAAAAACTTTTTTTTTTTAAATGCATGTTATTATTTTATGTGTATACTTTTTTTTAATTTGGCTTTAATTTTTTTTTTTTCCAAACCCCTTTTTTGCTTTGGAAGCAGTCCTATCGGTTCACACTATCGGGATAGGACTGCGGCTACGCGCGACTCACATTTGCGCATGCGCAGTTGCGCACTTGTACTGTAAGTGAAGAACTGTGATTACACGTCACTTACTCGAAGCGGTTTTGCGCATGCGCAGTTGCACACTTGTACCGTAATTGAAGATCGGAATCAGATCTGTTATTTGACTTGTTTTACTCAAAGCGGTTTTGCTGCTCTGCAGTCCCATCAGTTTGGCAATTTGCTCCTTGCCAGAGACTGCTTCTATTTATTATATTTGCTTTTTTGGTGCCACTGTGAATTCAATTGCGCATGCGCTCGGGAATGAGCACAGCCTAATTAGATATTCAAAACAAACATGTTTCATAGGTTGGATTTTAAATGAGCGTGAAGGGGATTTTTGAAGGGGCGGAGTTTACATGGAAAGACCGTGAAACAAAAACGGTAAAATAGGAGTTTTTTTTAAATAAATTATTGAAAAAAACAGTTTAGCTCAATATTCATGCATATTTTTTAAGATAGCAATAAAAAAAAAAACTACATTTAGAAAAATGTACTGGTCCTTTAAACATAATACATCAGTAACAGTTGTGTGATTCCTGACCTATAATGGGCATTTGTACCCGACTGCCAATGAGTATTAGCAGGAAGTATCTATCAGCCAATGAGTATTAGCAGGAAGTATGTATCAGCCAATGAGTGTTAGCAGAATGTATAGATCTGATGCTGCATTAGTTTCAAGGCAAATTTAAAGTTACATTTAAACAGCTTTTACTTCACAATTTTTCAGGCGAATACAATTTAACTGTGTTTAAATGCTGCTCTTTCTGATGGATGATATACATTTAACACATTTATTTTAAATTGGTTAATATAGCAACTTTTCACATGGATTTCAATGACTAAGGGCTACATTATCAGCGGCGTGCTAACTGTGATAGCCATGCGATAAGTGGTATTTCGCGGCTCTTTGCGCTCATTGGAAGTAGCAAGTGTAATATGAGTTGAAAGTAAACACTTTCGCTTGAGTGCAATGGAATTGAATGTGCGTTGGGTTAGCGCGACTTTAGAGATATGGACAAGAAAGTTGCCCCAAAAAATATCAAAATACATTTATCAGTACAGTTACACTCAAAATAACACTCGGCTAGATTACGAGTTTTGTCGGTAAAAACCTGCGGAGCTAACGCTCCTTTTTTCCAGCACTTACTTTAAACAACGCTGGTATTATGAGTTTTCTCAATGGCTGTGTTAGCCTCAGAAAAGTGAGCGTTGAGCAAAATTTAGCTCCACATCTACCCTCAATACCAGCGTTGCTTACGGTAGCGGTAAGCTGGAAAAACGTGCTCGTGCACGATTTCCCCATAGGATACAATGGGGCTGAGATGGCTGAAAAAAAACCTGTCACCTGCAAAAAAGCAGCGTTCAGCTCCTAGCGCAGCCCCATTGTTTCCTATGGGGAAACACTTTCTAAGTCTACACCTAACACCCTAACATGAACCCCGAGTCTAAACACCCCTAATCTTACACTTATTAACCCCTAATCTGCCGCCCCCGCTATCGCTGGTACCTGCATTATACTATTAACTCCTAATCTGCCGCTCCGGACACCGCCGCCACCTACATTATCCCTATGAACCCTTAATCTGCTGCCCCCAACATCGCCGACACCTATATTATATTTATTAACCCCTAATCTTCCGCCCCCAACGTAGCCGCCGCCTACCTACACTTATTAACCCCTAATCTGCCAACCGGACATCGCCGCCACTATAATAAATGTATTAACCCCTAAACCGCCGCACTCCCGCCTTACAAACACTATAATAAATTTTATTAACCCCTAATCTGCCCTCCCTAACATCGCCGCCACCTACCTACAATTATTAACCCCTAATCTGCCGCCTCCAACGTCGCCGCTACTATAATAAAGTTATTAACCCCTAAACCTAAGTCTAACCCTAACACCTCCCTAACTTAAATATAATTTAAATAAATCTAAATAAATTTACTATAATTAAATAAATTATTCCTATTTAAAAATAAATACTTACCTATAAAATAAACCATAAGATAGCTACAATATAACTAATAGTTACATTGTAGCTATTTTAGGATTTATATTTATTTTACAGGCAACTTTGTATTTATTTTAACTAGGTACAATAGCTATTAAATAGTTAATAACTATTTAATAGCTACCTAGTTAAAATAATTACAAAATTATTTGTAAAATAAATCCTAACCTAAGTTACAAATACACCTAACACTACACTATCAATAAATTAATTAAATAAATTAACTACAATGATCTAAACTAAAATAGAATTAAATAAACTAAACTATATTACAAAAAAACCAAAACACTAAATTACAAAAAATAAAAAAATATTACAAGAATTTTAATCTAATTACACCTAATCTAAGCCCCCTAATAAAATAAAAAAGCCCCCCAAAATAATAAAATTCCCTACCCTATACTAAATTACAAAAGTAATCAGCTCTTTTACCAGCCCTTAAAAGGGCTTTTTGCGGGGCATTGCCCCAAAGTAATCAGCTCTTTTACCTGTAAAATAAAATACAAGACCCCCCAACATTACAACCCACCGCCCACACACCCCTACTCTAAAACCCACCCGATCCCCCCTTAAAAAAACCTAACACTACCCCATTGAAGATCACCCTGCCTTGAGCCGTGTTCACCCAGCCGGGCACCGATGGGCCAGAAGAGGACATCTGGAGCGGCAGAAATCTTCATCCGATCGGGGTAGAAGAGGTCCTCCATCCAGCAGAAGTCTGCATCCAAGCGGCATGTTCTATCTTCATCCATCCGGCGCGGAGCGGGTCCATCTTCAAGACATCCGACGCGGAGCATCCTCTTCTTCCCGACGAATGAAGGTTCCTTTAAATGACGTCATCCAAGATGGCGTCCCTCGAATTCCGATTGGCTGATAGGATTCTATCAGCCAATCTGAATTAAGGTAGGAAAAATCCTATTGGTTGATTTAATCAGCCAATTGGATTGAAGTTCACCGGACACCGCCACCACCTACATTATAGCTATGAACCCCTAATCTGCTGCCCCCAACATCGCCGCCACCTATATTATATTTATTAACCCCTAATCTTCCGCCCCCAACGTCGCCGCCACCTACCTACACTTATTAACCCCTAATCTGCTGACCGGACATCGCCGCCACTATAATAAATGTATTAACCCCTAAACCGCCGCACTCCCGCCTCGCAAACACTATAATAAATTTTATTAACCCGTAATCTGCCCTCCCTAACATCGCTGCCCCCTACCTACAATTATTAAACCCTAATCTGCCGCCCCCAACATCGCTGCTACTATAATAAAGTTATTAACCCCTAAACCTAAGTCTAACCCTAACAGCCCCCTAACTTAAATATAATTTAAATAAATCTAAATAAATTTACTATAATTAAATAAATTATTCCTATTTAAAAATAAATACCTATAAAATAAACCATAAGATAGCTACAATATAACTAATAGTTACATTGTAGCTATTTTAGGATTTATATTTATTTTACAGGCAACTTTGTATTTATTTTAACTAGGTACAATAGCTATTAAATAATTAATAACTATTTAATAGCTACTTAGTTAAAATAATTACAAAATTACCTGTAAAATAAATCCTAACCTAAATTACAAATACACCTAACACTACACTATCAATAAATTAATTAAATAAATTAACTACAATGATCTAAACTAAAATAGAATTAAATATACTAAACTATATTACAAAAAAACCAAAACACTAAATTACAAAAAATAAAAAAAATTACAAGAATTTTAATCTAATTACACCTAATCTAAGCCCCCTAATAAAATAAAAAAGCCCCCCAAAATAATAAAATTCCCTACCCTATACTAAATTACAAAAGTAATCAGCTCTTTTACCAGCCCTTAAAAGGGCTTTTTGCGGGGCATTGCCCCAAAGTAATCAGCTCTTTTACCTGTAAAATAAAATACAAGACCCCCCCAACATTACAGCCCATCACCCACACACCCCTATTCTAAAACCCACCCGATCCCCACTTAACCTAACACTTCCCCATTGAAGATCACCCTACCTTGAGCCGTGTTCACCCAGCCGGGCACGGATGGGCCAGAAGAAGACATCCGGAGCCACAGAAGTCTTCATCCGATCGGGGCAGAAGAGGTCCTCCATCCAGCAAAAGTCTTCATCCATCCGGCACGGAGCGGGTCCATCTTCAAGACATCCGACGCAGAGCATCCTCTTCTTCCCGACGACTAACGACGAATGAAGGTTGCTTTAAATGACATCATCCAAGGTGGCGTCCCTCGAATTCCGATTGGCTGATAGGATTCTATCAGCCAACAGAAATTAAGGTAGGAAAAATGAGATTGGTTGATTTAATCAGCCAATCAAATTGAAGTTCAATCCGATTGGCTGATTACATCAGCCAATCGGATTTTTCCTACCTTAATTCTGATTGGCTGATAGAGTCCTATCATCCAATCAGAATTCGAGGGACACCATCTTGTATGACGTCATTTAAAGGAGCCTTCATTCGTCGTTAGTCATCGGGAAGAAGAGGATGCTCCACGTCGAATGTCTTGAAGATGGACCCGCTCCACGCCGGATGGATGAAGATAGAAGATGCCGCTTGGATGAAGACTTCTGCTGGATGGAGGACCTCTTCTGCCCTGATCGGATGAAGACTTCTGCCACTCCGGATGTCCTCTTCTGGCCCATATAGTGGCGGCGATTTCTGGTCGGCAGATTAGGGGTTAATAAGTGTAGGTAGGTGGGGGCGACGTTGGGGGGGCAGATTAGGGGTTAATAAATATAATATAGGTGTCGGCGATGTTAGGGACAGCAGATTAGTGGTTCATAGCTATAATGTAGGTGGCGGCGGTGTCCGGTCGGCAGATTAGGGGTTAAATAATTTTATTATAGGGTTTGCGATGTGGGGGGGCCTCGGTTTAGGGGTTAATAAGTAGTTTATGGGTGTTAGTGTACTTTGTAGCACTGTAGTTAAGAGCTTTATGTTCCGGCGTTAGCCCATAAAACTCTTAACTACTGACTTTTTTATGCGGTAGGAGTCTTGGAGGTAGAGGCTGTACCGTTCACTTCTTCCAAGACTCGTAATACCGGCGTTAGGCAAATCCCATTAAAAAGATAGGATACGCAATCGACGTAAGGGGATTTGCGGTAGCCAAAAGTCGCGGAAGAAAAGTGAGCGGTACACCTGTACCTGCCATACTTGTAATACCAGCGGGCGTTAAAAATGACATTTCAGCATAATGGCCAGGAACGCATATTACGAGTCAGCCTGATGAAACGGCTCTGTGTAGCTGAGAAACGCGTTGCTGGTTTCTTTTACAATTTTAATAAACCTTTTAACTTTTACCCCTTTGGAGTCCATATTCTGTGTTACCGGAATTAAGCTTTTGCGTCCTGTGGTTATCGGACCATAATACCACCCGCCCTGTTTTTCTCACCAAGTATTCATAGAATACAGGTATCCCACTGTGATTCTAAGGGAGGAAGGTGTGTATCCAGATCGTCATTGGATTGGTGGAGCAGTCGTGAGGAACAAGGTGTGGACGTGTCCTCATACCTGATTGGTCGAAGGGTCCCACGTGACCGCTTGGAGTTTTGATCGATTGCTGGTCTGCCGGGCGACGAACAGGTCCCGGTCTGCTGTGTTTGGCGCAAATCAGTGCCGCTCCGTTTGTGAGTATACTCATCGTTGCTTGTTGCTATTGTCTCTTGTGCTTACGTTATTACCCTATTGGCGCCTCTTCTCATTCCATCCAGGATTTGTTAAGGTGGGTCTTACTTTGTTTTCCTAACATGTTGCTGCCCTAGTATAGAAAGCCAAAGTAGGTTTACTCTGTTATTTCTCTTTCTACAGGTCTCTGTGAGGAGTATGTGTCCTCTCACACCTTGTAAGGTGTCGTCCTGCCTGACAGCTAGATTGCAGGTAAGTGCCTTTTTGTCTTCTAGGTATGGAGATGGGCACTTAAGAAAATAACAGAATAAACTGCAACTTTATTGGGACACTTTAATCCTTTGGCAAGGATTTTATTTAGGCCGTGTCAGGGACTTTTTTATGTGTGAGACTTTAGTGGTTAATTCCTTTATTGTAGGAATTATACCCAGAGGTTTTTTTTTTTCCTTGTAATATCGGTGTTTTCTCTTGTATGTGTATATAACTATCTTGGGGGCAAGTTTGTTATTTATCTACGCCTAGATTTAGAGTTCTGCGTTAGCCGTCAAAACCAGCGTTAGGGGGTCCTAACGCTGGATTTGGTCTACCGCTGGTATTTAGAGTCTTGTAGGTAAGGGTCTAATGCTCACTTTCCAGCCGTGACTTTTCCATACCGCAGATCTCCCTACGTCAATTGCGTAGCCAAACTTTTCAATGGGATATTTCTAACGCCGGTATTTAGAGTCTTGGCTGAAGTGAGCTTTAGACTCCAGCCGCAGAGAAAAGCCAGGAGTTAAGAGCTTTCTGGGCTAACGCCGGTTCATAAAGCTCTTAACTACTGTGCTCTAAAGTACACTAACACCCATAAACAACCTATGTACCCCTAAACCGAGGTCCCCCCACATCGCCGCCACTCTATTAATTTTTTTTAACCCCTAATCTGCCAACCGCACACCGCCGCCACCTACATTATCCCTATATACCCCTAATCTGCTGCCCCTAACATCGCCGACCCCTATATTATATTTATTAACCCCTAATCTGCTCCCCCCAACGTTGCCGCTACCTACTTACACTTATTAACCCCTAATCTGCCGACCGCACACCGCCGCAACCATTATCCCTATGTACCCCTAATCTGCTGCCCCTAACACCGCCAACCCTTACATAATATTATTAACCCCTAATCTGCCCCCCAACGTAGCCGCTACCTTACCTACAATTATTAACCCCTAATCTGCCGACCGGACCTCACCGCTACTCTAATAAATGTATTAACCCCTAAAGCTAAGTCTAACCCTAAGACTAACACCCCCCTAAATTAAATATAATTTTAATCTAACGAAATAAAATAAATCTTATTAAATAAATTATTCCTATTTAAAGCTAAATACTTACCTGTAAAATAAACCCTAATATAGCTACAATATAAATTATAATTATATTGTAGCTATTTTATGTTTAATATTTATTTTACAGGCAACTTTGTATTTATTTTAACCAGGTACAATAGCTATTAAATAGTTAATAACTATTTAATAGCTACCTAGTTAAAATAATTACAAAATTACCAGTAAAATAAATCCTAACCTAAGTTACAATTAAACCTAACACTACACTATCAATAAATTAATTAAATAAACTACCTACAATTAAACCTAACACTACACTATCAATAAATAAATTAAATACAAATACCTACAAATAAATACAAATAAATACACTAACTAAAGTACAAAAAATAAAAAAAGAACTAAGTTACAAAAAATAAAAAAAGAACTAAGTTACAAAAAATAAAAAAATAATTTACAAACATTACAAAAATATTACAACAATTTTAAGCTAATTACACCTACTCTAAGCCCCCTAATAAAATAACAAAGCCCCCCAAAATAAAAAAAATCCCTACCCTATTCTAAAATAAAAATTGAAAAGCTCTTTTACCTTACCAGCCCTTAAAAGGGCTTTTTGCGGGGCATGCCCCAAAGAATTCTGCTCTTTTGCCTGTAAAAAAAAACATACAATACCCCCCCAACATTACAACCCACCACCCACATACCCCTAATCTAACCCAAACCCCCCTTAAATAAACCTAACACTAAGCCCCTGAAGATCATCCTACCTTGTCTTCACCACGCCGGGTATCACCGATCCGTCCAGAAGAGGGTCCGAAGTCTTCCTCCTATCCGGGCGATGTCTTCATCCAAGCGGGGGCTGAAGAGGTCCATCATCCGGCTGAAGTCTTCTATCAAGTGGCATCTTCAATCTTCTTTCTTCCGGCTCCATCTTCATCCCGCCGACGTGGAACATCCATCCTGGCCGACGACTTCCCGACGAATGACGGTTCCTTTAAGGGACGTCATCCAAGATGGCGTCCCTTGAATTCCGATTGGCTGATAGGATTCTATCAGCCAATCGGAATTAAGGTAGGAAAATTCTGATTGGCTGATTGAATCAGCCAATCAGATTCAAGTTCAATCCGATTGGCTGATTGGATCAGCCAATCGGATTGAGCTCGCATTCTATTGGCTGATCGGAACAGCCAATAGAATGCAAGCTCAATCTGATTGGCTGATTGGATCAGCCAATCGGATTGAACTTGAATCTGATTGGCTGATTCCATCAGCCAATCAGAATTTTCCTACCTTAATTCCGATTGGCTGATAGAATCCTATCAGCCAATCGGAATTCGAGGGACGCCATCTTGGATGACGTCCCTTAAAGGAACCGTCATTCGTCGGGAAGTCGTCAGCCAGGATGGATGTTCCGCGTCGGCGGGATGAAGATGGAGCCGGAAGAAAGAAGATTGAAGATGCCGCTTGATAGAAGACTTCAGCCGGATGATGGAGCTCTTCAGCCCCCACTTGAATGAAGACTTCAGCCGGATGATGGCCCTCTTCAGCCCCTGCTTGGATGAAGACATCGCCCGGATAGGAGGAAGACTTCGGACCCTCTTCTGGACGGATCGGTGATACCCGGCGTGGTGAAGACAAGGTAGGGAGATCTTCAGGGGCTTAGTGTTAGGTTTATTTAAGGGGGGTTTAGGTTAGATTAGGGGTATGTGGGTGGTGGGTTGTAATGTTGGGGGGGGGGTATTGTATGTTTTTTTTTACAGGCAAAAGAGCAGAATTCTTTGGGGCATGCCCCGCAAAAAGCCCTTTTAAGGGCTGGTAAGGTAAAAGAGCTTTTCAAATTTTATTTTAGAATAGGGTAGGGCATTTTTTTTTTATTTTGGGGGGCTTTGTTATTTTATTAGGGGGCTTAGAGTAGGTGTAATTAGCTTAAAATTTTTGTAATATTTTTATAATGTTTGTAAATTATTTTTTTATTTTTTGTAACTTAGTTCTTTTTTTATTTTTTTGTAACTTAGTTCTTTTTTTATTTTTTGTACTTTAGTTAGTGTATTTATTTGTAGGTATTTGTATTTAATTTATTTATTGATAGTGTAGTGTTAGGTTTAATTGTAACTTAGGTTAGGATTTATTTTACAGGTAATTTTGTAATTATTTTAACTAGGTAGCTATTAAATAGTTATTAACTATTTAATAGCTATTGTACCTGGTTAAAATAAATACAAAGTTGCCTGTAAAATAAATATTAATCCTAAAATAGCTACAATATAATTATAATTTATATTGTAGCTATATTAGGGTTTATTTTACAGGTAAGTATTTAGCTTTAAATAGGAATAATTTATTTAATAAGATTTATTTTATTTCATTAGATTAAAATTATATTTAACTTAGGGGGGTGTTAGTGTTAGGGTTAGACTTAGCTTTAGGGGTTAATACATTTATTAGAGTAGCAGTGAGGTCCGGTCGGCAGATTAGGGGTTAATAATTGTAGGTAAGGTAGCGGCGACGTTGGGGGGGGGGCAGATTAGGGGTTAATAAATATTATGTAGGGGTCGGCGGTGTTAGGGGCAGCAGATTAGGGGTACATAGGGATAATGTAGGTTGCGGCGGTGTGCGGTCGGCAGATTAGGGGTTAATAAGTGTAAGTAGGTAGTGGCGACGTTGGGGGGGGGCAGATTAGGGGTAATAAATATAATATAGGGGTCGGCGGGGGTTAGGGGCAGCAGATTAGGGGTTCATAGGGATAACGTAGGTTGCGGCTGTGTACGGAGCGGCAGATTAGCACCGCTGGTATTGAGAGTTGCAGTGGCGGTAAATTATGCTCTACGCTCCCTTTTTGGAGCCTAACGCAGCCCTTCTGTGAACTCTAAATACCAGCGGTATTTAAATGGTGCGGGGGAAAAAAAGCATGCATAGCTAACGTACCCCTTTGGCCGCAGAAGTCTAAATCTAGCCGCTAGATTTTACTTGTAGCACTATGTGTCCATTCTCTGCTGTGCATTTGTTAGATTCCTCTGAACAAGACAAATAGAACAGCCGTAGAGAGTAACGAGTATTTAGTATTTATAAGCTAAGTTATCACCGTTTGTCCCTTGAGCTGGTATTTTTTTAATTTAGAACATCTACCTAATGTCATATTGGTTTCGGCTGCTGTGAGAATGAAGCGTGCGGTTATCTAACTGCGCCCTTCATTTTGATGCCGATCACTTGACCGTTCTCCTTCTCTGGCTGAGAACAGAGCGGCTGCTGGCGCCATTTTTATTCTTATCCGGCTCTCAGTGTTACGAGTATCGTAACGGTTTGTTGTCTTATCTGCAAACGTTTTGTTTTCTGCTGACAGGGTGTGACACCTGCACTGTCTAAAAGAAACGCAATTCACTGTTATTCACTTATTTATTCTTTGTCACGTTCACCTAAAGAAACAATCTCGACAATCCCTTAAAGTGACAGTGCATATTTTAATTCTGTCTCTCAGCTTAGACTTAGAGGCAGAATTATCAAGCCGTCAACTATGCTGCATTCGACGGCACCAATAAGCTCGCCTAACATCGCGGCCACAGACCTGAATACGCTCTCCTTATTTATAAAAAAACTGTCAAAAATTTGTGCACCAAGTTCGGGGCGATGAGGCGATGAGCAGCGGACTGTTGTTACCTAACAGCCATCGATCTCGCTGCTATTCGGCTTTTTCCCAACTTTATACCCTGTCACTAAACACCGCCACTATACTAAAATGTTTAACCCCTATCCCGCCGCTCCTGGACCCCGCCGCAACTAAATAAAGTTATTAACCCCCATCCCGCTGCTCCCGGAGTCCACCGCAACTCTAATAAAGTTATTAACCCCTATCCCTCCACTCCCAAAGCCTAACGCAACTCTAATAAAGTTATTAACCCCTATCTCCCCGCTCCTGGACCCCTCTGCAACTAAATAAATGTATTAACCCCTACACCCCTGGCCTCCCACATCACTACCACTTACTAAACCTATTAACCCCTAAACCGCCAGCCCCCCACATAGCCATAAACTAAATTAAGCTATTAACCCCTAAACCTAACAACCAGCTAACTTTACATTAAATATTAACTCATCCCTATCTTATAATAAATTTAAATGTACCTTTAGAATTAAAATAAACTATATTAAACTATTAGTTAACTTACCCTATTATACTAAAATTACATTAAACTATATTAAACTATTAATTAACCTACCCTAACTATTATACTAAAATTACATTAAACTATATTAAACTATTAATTACCCTACCCTAACTATTATACTAAAATTACATTAAACTACAAATTAAATTAACTATATTACATTTTTAAAAACCTAACCCTACTCAAGTTATTTAAATCTACTATTAAAAATTACTAAGTTACAAAAAAATAACAACTAAGTTACACAAAATAAAAAAACACTGTTACACAAAATAAAAAAATAAATGATCAAATATTTAAACTAATTACACCTAATCTACACCTATCAAAATAAAAAAGTCCCCCCCAAAATAAAAAAAACCCTAGCCTACAATAAACTACCGATGGCCCTTAAAAGGGCCCTTTGCGGGGCATTGCCCCAAAGAAATCAGCTCTTTTACCTGTTAAAAAAATACAAATACCCCCCAACAGTAAAACCCACCACCCACACAACCAACACCCCCAAATAAAAACCTAAGCTCCCCAATTGCCATGAAAAGGGCATTTGTATTGGCATTGCCCTTAAAAGGGCATTCAGCTCTTTTACTGCCCAAAGTCCCTAACCTAAAATTAAAACCCATCTAATAAACCCTTTAAAAACACTAACCCCCGAAGATCCACTTACAGTTTTTGAAGACCGTGCTCCATCTTCAAGACATCCAGCGCGGAGCATCCTCTTCTTACATCGTCTCTTGAAGAATGACGTTTCCTTTAAATGACGTCATCCAAAATGGCGTCTCTTAGATTCCGATTGGCTGATAGAAGTAATATTTCATTCCTTTGGTAACTTCAAAGGAATGTCTTCTTCTCCTTCCAAGCAGCAACAGTCCAAGTCTTCTTGGAAACCCAATCAATCTTGGAATGTGGGGAAGCAATCCAAGTAACCGCAGCTGAGTTTAAATCAGCATGAAGGGTTTGCCCCGATCCGAGATCGGATCAAGTGGGGGCAGAATTTCTCTGTTTATCAAACATGGATATGAGATATCCCAGATTCCTGGGCTGTGGACATAGTATCGCAAGGTTACCGGGACCTTCTTTCCATGGGAGCGATAGTTCCAGTCCTTGTAAGGGACAGGATCTAGGATTCTACTCAAATCTGTTTGTGGTTTCCAAAAAAGAGGGAACTTTTCGTCCATCTCTAGACCTAAAGTGTCTCTACAAATTTCTCAGGGTACCATCCTTCAAAATGGAGAATGGTGTACCACAATGGCTTAGTGGTAAACTTTGCTGCCTTCAAAAGTTGAAGGTCGAGAGTTCAAGTGCAAATTTGCAGGCTACAAATTTTTGCCACAGCTACCAGAATTTCTCTAAGGTTCTGGGGGCTCTCTTTGCAGTGATCAGGTCTCTGGGGTTTGCAGTGGCGTCATATTGGTTCAGACACCATCTTTTCAACCAACAAACTCTCATTCACTACCACTTACTAAACCTATTAACCCCTAAACCGCCAGCCCCCCACATCGCCATAAACTAAATTAAGCTATTAACCCCTAAACCTAACAACCCGCTAACATTACATTAAATATTAAGTCATCCCTATCTTATAATAAATTTAAACGTACCTTTAGAATTAAAATAAACTATATTAAACTATTAGTTAACTTACCCTATTATACTAAAATTACATTAAACTATATTAAACTATTAATTAACCTACCCTAACTATTATACTAAAATTACATTAAACTATATTAAACTATTAATTACCCTACCCTAACTATTATACTAAAATTACATTAAACTACAAATTAAATTAACTATATTACATTTTTAAAAACCTAACCCTACTCAAGTTATTTAAATCTACTATTAAAAATTACTAAGTTACAAAAAAATAACAACTAAGTTACACAAAATAAAAAAAACACTAAGTTACACAAAATAAAAAAATAAATGATCAAATATTTAAACTAATTACACCTAATCTACACCTATCAAAATAAAAAGTCCCCCCCAAAATAAAAAAACCCCTAGCCTACAATAAACTACCGATGGCCCTTAAAAGGGCCCTTTGCGGGGCATTGCCCCAAAGAAATCAGCTCTTTTACCTGTTAAAAAAATACAAATACCCCCCAACAGTAAAACCCACCACCCACACAACCAACACCCCCAAATAAAAACCTAAGCTCCCCAATTGCCCAGAAAAGGGCATTTGTATTGGCATTGCCCTTAAAAGGGCATTCAGCTCTTTTACTGCCCAAAGTCCCTAACCTAAAATTAAAACCCATCTAATAAACCCTTTAAAAACACTAACCCCCGAAGATCCACTTACAGTTTTTGAAGACCGGGCTCCATCTTCAAGACATCCAGCGCGGAGCAGCCTCTTCTTACATTGTCTCTTGAAGAATGACTTTTCCTTTAAATGACGTCATCCAAAATGGCGTCTCTTACATTCCGATTGGCTGATAGAATTCTATCAGACAATCGGAGTTAAAGGGGAAAAAATCCTATTGCCTGTTGCAATCAGCCAATAGGATTGAGCTTTTATCCTATTGGCTGATCCAATCAGCTAATATGATTGAGCTTGCATTCTATTGGCTATTCCAATCAGCCAATAGAATGCGAACTCAATCCTGTCCTGTCACTGACTCCATTAAAAATCATGGTGAACGGTGCTTTAAGTAGAAGGGGCCATTTCTACTATGGCTCAGAGAACTCCGATCCCTTTAGAGGATAGCTGCTCCTTTACGGATCCATGGACAAGAAGCTGGAGGCTTTTTTGATCATCTAGTTTTTCAATGGAAATCTGCTGTTTGTATTGCCACTGTGTCAAGTGCACATCTTCTTGGTGTGACACCTTGTCTAAATAGACTGGCATCCCAGATATCTGGTTTTCCTGTGCTAGCCCGCGGGGAGTTGTGGCTAAACTCTTAGTCAGCTGATGTTACCTCCAGTCAGAACTTCAGGCGCTTCCTTACAAGGGTAACACCTTGTTTGGACCTGGTCTGACAGAAATAACTTCTGATATTACAGGTGGAAAAGGGTTTTTTCTACCACTAGACAAAATAGACCTAAAGGACGTCAGAGTAATATTTAATTCCTTTGGTAACTTCAAAGGAATGTCTTCTTCTCCTTCCAAGCAGCAACAGTCCAAGTCTTCTTGGAAACCCAATCAATCTTGGAATGTGGGGAAGCAATCCAAGTAACCGCAGCTGAGTTTAAATCAGCATGAAGGGTTTGCCCCGATCCGAGATCAGATCAAGTGGGGGCAGAATTTCTCTGTTTATCAAACATGGATATGAGATATCCCAGATTCCTGGGCTGTGGACATAGTATCGCAAGGTTACCGGGACCTTCTTTCCATGGGAGAGATAGTTCCAGTCCTTGTAAGGGACAGGATCTAGGATTCTACTCAAATCTGTTTGTGGTTTCCAAAAAAGAGGGAACTTTTCGTCTATCTCTAGACCTAAAGTGTCTCTACAAATTTCTCAGGGTAACATCCTTCAAAATGGAGAATGGTGTACCACAATGGCTTAGTGGTAAACTTTGCTGCCTTCAAAAGTTGAAGGTCGAGAGTTCAAGTGCAAATTTGCAGGCTACCAATTTTTGCTACAGCTACCAGAATTTCTCTAAGGTTCTGGGGGCTCTCTTTGCAGTGATCAGGTCTCTGGGATTTGCAGTGGCGTCATATTGGTTCAGACACCATCTTTTCAACAAGAAAACTCTCATTCAGAGATCTTGTTATGTTTTCTATGTTCCCACGGATGGGAAGTGAATCTTGAAATGAGTTGCCTTGTTCCTGCTACAAGGGCAGTTTTCTTAGGGATCATAATAGATGACCTATCTATGAAAATATTCTGACAGAGGTCAGAAAATCCAAATTCTTTCCTCTTGCCTCTCTCTGCAGTCTACTGTTCGTCATCAGTGGCTCCATGTATGGAGGTAATTGGTCTGATGGTCGCTTCTATGCACCTCATTCCCTTTTCGTCCTACTCTAGACCTAAAGTGTCTCTACAAGTTTATCAGGGTACCATCCTTCAAAATGGAGAATGGTGTACCACAATGGCTTAGTGGTAAACTTTGCTGCCTTCAAAAGTTGAAGGTCGAGAGATCAAGTCCAAATTTGCAGGCTACCGATTTTTGCCACAGCTACCAGAATTTCTCTAAGGTTCTGGAGGCTCTCTTGGAAGTGATCAGGTCTCAGGGAATTGTAGTGGTATCATATTGGTTCAGGTACCATCTTTTCAACAAGCAAACTCTCATTCAGAGATCTTGTTATCTTTTCTACGTTTCCACAAATGGGAAATTAATCTTGAAAAGAGTTCCCTTATTCCAGCTACAAGGGCAGTTTTCTTAGGGATCATAATAGATGACCTATCTATGAAAATATTTCTGACAGAGATCAGAAAATCCAAATTCTTTCCTCTTGCCTCTCTCTGCAGTCTACTGTTCGTCATCAGTGGCTCCATGTATGGAGGTAATTGGTCTGATGGTCGCTTCTATGCACCTCATTCCCTTTGTTCTATTCAATTTGAGAGCTCTGCAGTTTTGCATGCTCAGACAATGGAACAGGGACCATTTGGATCTGTCTCAGAAGATAGATCTAGATCAGTCGACAAGAGACTTCCGTGATGGTTTTCTCAGCTTCTGTCTCTGGGTACATGCTTCCGGAGATCTTCCTCTGTGATTGTGTAAGAATGTAGATTTGCTCAATAATATTTATTATAACTCAATAATATTGTGAAAAGTTGGTAGTGTGTCACGCATGTAACTAATTATAAGGATTTTCCTAAGTTACAAAGGTGACTTAATATAGCCGTTAAAGTATCAGCTGCAGTCAGGTTTGTTATAGGCAACAGTATGATATTACACGGCATAAGTTATTTAACAGTACATTCCTCAAGTCTCTTATACTTATACTCTAAGTATTTACCCACTCGGTTGTTGAAGAGAGAGTTCAGGCTCAGCTCAGGATTCCGTGTAACGGAGTTTACCCGGCTTCTCAGAGAGGGGAGAGGCGCTGCAGCGATGAGGCGGCCGTAGCTGATGACGTAGGCACCTTAGCTGTTGTGTCGGCTGTCAGCGGAGAAGCGGTCGCTGCTGTTGAATGGCAGAAGAGTAGGCGAAAACACAAGAGGTAGCGTAAGTCTCTGGAAGGTGAAGAGACCTAAGACAAGAGGGTAGTTAATTCCTTTAGTGAGAAAACAGGAAGTGACTGTAGTAACGAATCAGACTTCATTAATCCAGCAATGAAATGGAGACAGGATGTGCCTTTTATAGGGAGGTGGTAATTACTTAAAGGTATAGCGCAACAATCAAGGAAAAGTGAGTTCTCACATAGACCCCCCACCAAGGAAACCACAGCGAGGTTTCAAGGGCGAGGCCTGTCAGGATTCCTCCAATGGAATAGTGAAACAAGCCTTGGAGCTGAAAGGTTGGAAGCAGGCTCCCAAGAGTCCTCCTCATGACCATAGCCCATCCAATGGACTAGATAGAACAATTGACCACGAAGAAGACGGGAGTCAAGGATGCTGTGAACTTGAAACTCCTCCTGGGATACCATATCCGAGGTGCTGGGAAGAACCTTGAGAGTAGGCACATCAGATAAGCAATGTTTCACTAAGGATATATGAAATGTGGGATGCACCCTCAGTGTAGGTGGGAGTTCCAAAGTTACTGTAACCGGATTATTAATGGAAGCAATGACAAAAGGTCCGAGAAAAGTACGACCCAATTTCTTGCAAGGGTAATGTAGTTTTAGGTTCTTGGTGGATAACCAAACCCGTTGTCCCACCTTATACCGGGGACTATCTCTATGGCGTAGGTTGTAGTACTTGCTCTGTGAAGCTTGGGCTTCAAGAATATGATCCTTCACAGACGAAAAAATCAGAGAGATGTCGTTAACAGTGTCATTGACCTGAGGACAAGGTGACTCAATCTTAGGCAGGAGATCCAGACGAGGATGTAATCCATAATTAACGAAAAAAGGGCTGAACCCAGTGGAAGAATTCACATGATTATTGTGTGCGAATTCTGCCAAGGGCAGGAAAGTCGCCCAGGTATGTTGTTCCTGGGAACAATAACAACGTAAATATTGTTCTATGGATTGATTCACTCTCTCCGTTTGTCCATTCAACTGAGGGTGGAACGAGGTTGTGAGGAACTGTTCCATATGAAGGGCTTTACAAAGACTCCTCCAAAATCTAGATGTAAATTGCGTTCCACGGTCACTAACAACAGATTTAGGTATACCATGTAGTCTGACTATCTCTTTCAAAAAGAGGTCAGCTGTATGCTTAGAGGTTGGTAGAGCGGTTGCGGGAATAAAATGTGCCATTTTTGAGAAGAGATCAGTGACAACAAATATAGTATTGAACCCATTAGACCTGGGGAGGTCGACTATAAAATCCATTGAGACCTTTTCCCAAGGTTTTTGGGGTACTTGTAGTGGTTGTAGGAACCCACAGGGTCGTTGTTTAGCGTGTTTTGATGTAGCACAAATGGTACAGGTAGATAGGAAGGTCCGTACAGATTTCCTAATACCAGGCCACCAATAAGATCGGAGAAGTAATTCTGTAGTCTTAGTAGTGCCCATGTGTCCCGCAAGGGGTGAGTTATGAACCTGTCGTAGCACTAATTGACGGTGGATGGGTGGCACATATAATTTTCCTTCCTTGTAATACAACCCATCTGTGTGTAGGGTGAGATCCTCCATTGGTATTCCAGTATCAGATTGTTGTGCTTCCTGGATCTGAGATGTTAGGAACCCAATGAAACAATCTGGAGGAATAATGGTAGATGGAGGATTATCAGAGGTAATTCTAGTATGTTGTCGAGACAGAGCATCAGCCTTTCCGTTTTTTTCCCCTGGCCTATAAATAATGTTGTAACGAAATCTGGAGAAATAAAGGCTCCACCGAAGTTGTCTTGACGAAAGCGTTTTGTTCGTTTGCAAATATTGCAAGTTCTTGTGGTCGGTGAATATCACTATAGGATGAATAGCTCCTTCCAAAAGGTGACGCCAATGGTCGAATGAGCTTTTAATAGCTAACAACTCTTTTTCTCCTACAGGATAATTTAGTTCTGCAGGTTGTAGGACCCTTGAAAAATAAGCAACGGGATGCAGAGGTTCCTTACATGATGGTCTTTGGGATAAGATAGCCCCAATAGCATAATCTGAAGCATCAACTTCTAACACAAATTGATGGTTCATATCAGGGAATCTTAGGATGGGTTCTGACGAAAATTTATCCTTCAAGAATTCGAATGCTTTTTGGGCTTGAGGTGTCCAGAAAAAAGTGGAGTTCGTCTTGGTCAGGTCTGTGAGAGGTTTGCAAATAGCTGCAAACCCTGGAATAAACTTCCTATAAAAGTTGGAAAAGCCCAGGAAGCGTTGTACGTCTTTTTTTGAAGTAGGAACTGGCCAGTCAACAATGGCCTGTACTTTTCTCTTATCCATGGAGATGCATTGTTCGGTAATTATATATCCCAAAAAGGTAATGTTTTTTGTCTCAAAAATGCATTTTTCAGGTTTAGCATATAATTTATGCTGCCTCAAACGGGAGAGGACTTCCTTGACGTGAATTCTGTGTTGTGCCAAATCAGTGGAGTATATAAGAATGTCATCAAGATAGACGATAATATATACATCCAGTATGTCTCTAAAAATGTCATTAATGAAACATTGGAATGTTGCTGGGGCATTGCACAGCCCGAATGGCATTACAGTATACTCATAAAGACCATATCTGGTCCTAAATGCTGTAAGCCATTCGTCCCCAGCTCTCATTCTGATCAGATTATAGGCGCCCCTAAGATCCAACTTGGTGAAAAATGAGGCTCCCCGCAATCTTTCTATCAGTTCCGGGATTAATGGAAGGGGATACCTGTTTTTCTTAGTGCGTTTATTTAGTTCCCTGTAATCTATTATAGGCCTGAGTGTACCATCCTTGGCCTCGCTTCCATTGAGTCGTAATTCAGTTTGCGTGCACTCGCAAACCGATAAATATGCTGTCGAAAGCAATAGCGTTTAACGACTGTTTCCAATGGCGCGTTATACCTCAATATCGGCTGCCGGACTTCGGCTGCCGAAAAGATTTTCGCGTCCCATAGAAAGTAATAGAAGCCGTTAATCGATAAATTATACCAGGTTTCCATTGAAAGCGCTAACCGTTAATACACTGTCGGAGGCTGTCGATACATTGAGAAATATTACCCCCAGCTCAACTAGGTGTAAAAGAGGAAAATTGTGCTTTTTGAGACCTATTTTCTATTGAAATGATAAAACTTGCATATAATGCAAGTGTTTTAATGTAGAAATAAATTGTTATAAGTAATATTTATTGTTGTCTCATGTATAGAAATAGTTGAACTTATATTCTAATAGAAATATCAGTATATATTTAAATATAATAATATATGCAAGAACATATCTACAGAATGCAAACTAGACCTATGCCTAGGGCAGCAATAAATATTACTTATATTTATGAAGTGTTAAATATAATTATATTAGAAAATAGTATTTGATTATTAAAAATATGGATAAGTGTTTTTTTATTTTTCTTGAGAGGCGATCACAGGTAAGAAGCACGGACGTTAAACGTAAATTCTATAGTGTAAGGTCGGGTTACCTTAGCAACTAATTGATTTTCAAGAAATCCGACGTCAGATGGAAGCGTTAACACAACGTTAACTTACAGCTACACGAAAAGAGCGACTGCGCGCAACATGCTAATCTTTTCAATGGAAACCTGGTACTAAAATGCAGCCGTAAATTACTTTTAGCTGTCGGCCGCTTCGGTAGCTTACGGCTCCATTTTTAACGACTCAATGGAAGCGAGGCCCTTGTTGGTTACAAAAAACATGCCTGCACCAGCTGGAGAAGTGCTAGGTCTTATGAACCCCTTTTTAAGGTTGTCATCTATATAAGTTTTTAAATGTTCCAACTCAGGTTTAGATAGAGGGTACAGGTGCCCAAAGGGAATTGACACACCAGGGAGCAGATCTATAGGGCAATCATAAGCCCTATGGGGCGGTAGAGAGTCTGCTTCGGTTTTATCAAAAACATATTTGTAGTCGTGATATTGTGGTGGTATGATATCATCAGTGTTAGCTATAGATAGAAGAATTGGGTGATTATGTGAATGGTTATGTATTGGTTCTGTAGGGAATGTAATGGTGGAGTGTATCCAATCTATTTTAGTTTTATGGACACTTAACCATTTCATACCCAGTATCACATCAAACATAGGAGAAGTGATTACATCAAGGGATATCTGTTCAGTATTGGTGTTGTCAGTGTTTAATTGAAGAGGAATGGTTTGATGTGTTAAAGGACCACTGGATAACATACTACCATCAATAACTTTTACAGAGACCGGTGTTTGCTTAGTGATTAAAGGTATTTTATTAGTTTTTACATAATTCACGTCAATGAAGTTTCCACAGGAGCCTGTATCAATTAGGGCTGTCGTCTGGGTCTTGCAAAATTCCCACTGTAGGAAGATAGGTATTGTTAAGTATGATGTAGAAATCTACTTTGAATTTTTTTTTATTTGAGGGACAACTTCCTTACCTAGCTTTTGTTTAGCCAACTGGGGGCAATCTTTTACTTCGTGCTTTGAAGAAGCACAGTATAGGCAAAGGTTTAAGTTTTTCCTTCTAGTCTTTTCTTGTAAAGACAGGGGTCCCTTAATAAACCCTATCTCCATTGGTTGCGGAAGATCTTTACCAGGAGGTGTAGATAGCATAGGTACCCTTTTTACAACACCCAGTTTCTCAGATCGTCTTTCTCTTAGACGTCTGTCAATTGATATGGCAACCGTGTAAAACTCCTCTAATGTGTCTGGTAAACCAATGCAAGATATTTCATCTTTCAATTCTTCACTTAAACCCAGCCTAAACTGATTTTTAAGTGAGACCTCGTTCCACATTGAATCTCTAGCATGTATCTTGAACTGGGTTATATAGGTTTCAACCGCATTTTTGTGCTGTTTCAGAGCACGTAAACTATTCTCAGCCGAGATTTGCTTATAAGGATCATCATAAAGAGTTGCCATTTCGGCAAAGAAAGTCTCTAATGACCCCAGAATTGGGTCTTGTCTTTCAAAAAAGGTGTCTGCCCATGCCCTGGGCTCTTCCCTCAAATAGGATATCACTGTTAGGACTCTTATCCTTTCAGAAGCATAAGTCTTAGGTTTTAATTCAAACAAAAGCATGCATGAATTCCTAAATTCTCTAAATTGCGAGCGATTTCCAGAAAATCTCTCAGGATTTGACACAGCAGGTTCTGGAAGGTGCTCAGTAGTACTGGGTTTGGCTGCAAGGGTTTCTCTGAGACAGGCTTTTAAAGCTTGGTTTTCTACCTGTAGTTCACGAAATGAATTAGCCAAAATGTCCACCCTGTCTGACAGACTTTTTAAATGATCTGCCATAGTATTTGTATCCATTGTGGTATAAAGACTGAATTAATTTTTTAACAAGACAAGAAACTGGAAAACACAGTCTATTAATTCAAATCTTGTTATTATTTTTTAGGCTGGATTAATATGTAAGAACGTAGATTTGCTCAATAATATTTATTATAACTCAATAATATTGTGAAAAGTTGGTAGTGTGTCACGCATGTAACTAATTATAAGGATTTTCCTAAGTTACAAAGGTGACTTAATATAGCCGTTAAAGTATCAGCTGCAGTCAGGTTTGTTATAGGCAACAGTATGATATTACACGGCATAAGTTATTTAACAGTACATTCCTCAAGTCTCTTATACTCTAAGTATTTACCCACTCGGTTGTTGAAGAGAGAGTTCAGGCTCAGCTCAGGATTCCGTGTAACGGAGCTTACCCGGCTTCTCAGAGAGGGGAGAGGCGCTGCAGCGATGAGGCGGCCGTAGCTGATGACGTAGGCGCCTTAGCTGTTGTGTCGGCTGTCAGCGGAGAAGCGGTCGCTGCTGTTGAATGGCAGAAGAGTAGGCGAAAACACAAGAGGTAGCGTAAGTCTCTGGAAGGTGAAGAGACCTAAGACAAGAGGGTAGTTAATTCCTTTAGTGAGAAAACAGGAAGTGACTGTAGTAACGAATCAGACTTCATTAATCCAGCAATGAAATGGAGACAGGATGTGCCTTTTATAGGGAGGTGGTAATTACTTAAAGGTATAGCGCAACAATCAAGGAAAAGTGAGTTCTCACAGATTGTGACCATGGACGCCAGCCTGCTGGGCTGGGGAGCAGTCTGGGACTTGTTAAAGGCGCAAGGACTATGGACTTGAGAGGAGTCTGCTCTCCCCATAAACATCTTGGAGTTAAGAGCAATCTACAATGCTCTGATGGCTTAGCCTCCGTTGTCCTTAACCCGGTTTATCAGGCTCCAGTCAGACAATATCACCTTAGTGGCTTATATCAACCACCAGGGAGGAACCCAGAGTTCCTTAGCCATGAAGGAGGTGGCTCGGATTGTTCACAACTGCTGCCTATCTGCCATCCACATTCCAGGAGTGAACAACTGGGAAGCGGACTTCCTGTACTGAAACAAGGTATTTCAGCACTCAGGCGTATATTGCACGCCACCCAAGGACCACTGCCTAGGTCCTCAATTCATATATAGAAAAACAGCAGGCGGGTGACAGCAAATGCATGAATAAGGGATAAGATCCCGAAACGTTGCCTTCCCTTTTGTCTTTACAATAAATTATTACTGCATTTGCTGTCACCCGCCTGCTGTTTTTCTAAGCGGATTTCCTGAGCAGACAGACATTTCAGCCCGGTGAGTGGGCTCTCCATCCGGAGGTGTTCTCCAGATTAAACCTCAGTTGGGGGTGCTGGAGTTGGATCTGATTGTGTCTCGGCAGAATGCCAAGTTTCCAAGGTACGGTTCAAGATCAAGATCAAGAGATCCGCAGACCGCCCTGATAGATGCTTTGGCGGTTCCTTGGGATTTCTGTCTAGCAAACCTGTTTCCTCTGTTTGCCCTCCTTACACGAATCATTTCTCGTATCAAACAGGAGAGAGCATCGGTAATTCTAATAGCCTCTACATGACCTTGTAGGAGCTGGTATGAAGACTTAGTGAAGATGTCATCTCTCTCACCTTGGAGGTTTCCTCTGAGGAAGGACCTTCTAATTCAGGGTCCATTCCTTCATGGCCCTGATCAGAATCAGGCCTGTGTTTAAGTTTGTTGCTCCTCCTTGGAGCCTTAACCTTGTTCTTATAATTTTACTGCAGGCTCAATTTAAGCCATTGCATTCCATAGATATTAATCTATTATCTTGGAAGTTTTTTTTTTCTTATTGCTAGCAGTGGGATTCGCCTTATTTTATCTTATTTTTCATGCTGATAAGGCGGTTCTTTGTACTAAGTCAGGTTTTCTTCCGATGGTGGTTTCGGCTAGAAATATTAGTTAAGAAATTGTTGTTCCTTCTCTATGTCCTAATCCTTCTTCTCATAAGGAACGTTTGTTGCACAACTTGGATGTTGTGCATGCTTTAAAATTCTACCTACAGGCGTCCAAGGATTTTCGCCAGTACTCTGCCCTGTTTGTCTGTTTTCTCTGGAAAGCTTAAAGGTTAGAAAGCTACTACTACTTCTCTTTCTCTCTAGTTGAGAAGTATAATTCATTTTGCTTATGAGACTGCTGGTCAGCAGTCTCCTGAGAGAATTACAACTCATTCCACATGGGCTGTTTCCTCTTCTTGGGCTTTCAAAATTGCAGCTTCTGTGGAACAAATTTTCCAAATTTTACTAATTTGATACTTTTGCCTCGGCCGAGGCCTCCTTTAGGAGAAAGGTTCTTTAAGCGGTGGTGCCTTCTGTTTAGGTCTGCCTGTCTTGTTATCTCTCCCTAGACATCTTTGGTCTCTAGCTTGAGTATTGGTTCCCACTAGTAATTGATGACATCGTGGACTCTCCATATCTTAGGAAAGAAAACAAAATTTATGCTTACCTGATAAATTTCTTTCTTTCCGGATATATGGAGAGTCCACAACCCCACCCTTTTTTTTAAGACAGTTCTTTTTGTCTATTTCTCAGGCACCTCTACACCTTTGTGTTATTCCTTTTTCAATTTTCCTTTTGGACGAATGACTGGGGATTATAGGTATGGGAGTGACACTTAACAGCTCTGCTGTGGTGCTTTTTGCCTCCTCCTGCTGGCCAGGAGTCATACTCCCACTAGTAATTGATGACGTTGTGGACTCTCCATATCCGGAAATAAATAAATTTATCAGGTAAGCATATATTTTATTTTCTATATATATCTGTATATACCTATACCTGTATATCTTTTCCTATAAAGATATATATGTACAGATATGTATTTTACACAAGAAATATCATATATATATAATACTGTATATATGAAAAAAAAAATTTAATTACAAAATGTATTAAAATGATTAAACATACTGTAAAATATAGATATATTCTATAGATTATTTAGAATATTTTACAGTATGTTTGATGATTTTTAATACGTTATTGATTTTTTAAAAATATTTTATATTGATATTTAAATAAAAAATTGCTTCCTTCTTTTGTTATCCTTTGCTGAAAGGTTTATCTAGGAAAGCTCAGGAGCAGCAAAGAACCTATGTTCTAGCTATGTTCTAGCTGCTGATTGGTGGCTGGATATAAATACTGATTGTCATTGGCTCACCAATATGTTCAGTTAGAAACCAGTAGTGCAGAGCTTTCCAAACTTTTCATGTTGGTGACACACTTTTTAGACCTACATCATTTTGCGACACAGTAATTCAGTTGTACTAGCAAAAAGGAGGTTAAACTAACTTGTTTTAAAAGATACGGACACATTCATAAATTATATAATAACAAAATGCATTTACAAGTAACAGTATGTATGTGTAAGAATTAAAAAAAAGTTTAATAACACCAATAGCTACTTACTATTTTAATGGGATGTA
Source organism: Bombina bombina (assembly GCF_027579735.1). Taxonomy (NCBI): domain Eukaryota; kingdom Metazoa; phylum Chordata; class Amphibia; order Anura; family Bombinatoridae; genus Bombina; species Bombina bombina. Next base: position 1,013,394,231 of record NC_069501.1, on the reverse strand, counting down.
TGAGATTTATGGGATGAACACAGTTTTGGAATATTTGGTGTAATATTAGATAAAGACACTCACATTTCCTCATCAAGCATTTTTAAGCATCCACTTCCTATCCATATATCAAGAGCAGGAGAAGCAATGCACTACTGGGAGCTAGTTGCAAAAAAATCCCACTGACTTCTGACTTCAGCTCAGCGTTTAAGCTGCCACTCTCAGAGCTCTGTGAGTCCGACTGACTACTGCCTGCGCTGCAAACACACTACTGTCCCACTCACTGGCTACACTTGCATTCAGGAGCCAATTAAGGAGACTACACGTGCAGTCAGGAGCCAATTAAGGAGACTACACGTGCAGTCAGGAGCCAATGTGCCGCCAAATCCACCAATGGTAATAGTTTCAGTTCCCACTGAGTTGTGCCAATTGGTTAAGATGATCTGTAACTCACTAGGTATCAATCACGTGTCAACCATGTGATATGCGTAACAGGCAGGTGGAAAGTCAGAAACCAAAAAACAATTTAAAAAAAAATCATTTAAATTTAAAAAAATTTGTGCTGAAACAGGGACACACCTACACAGTGCTGCCGACACACTAGTGTGTCCCGACACACAGTTTGGAAAGCACTGCAGTAGTGCATTGCTTCAACAAATTATACCAAGTGAATGACACAAATTTGAAAAGTAAATTGGAAAGTTGTTTAAATTGGTATGTTCTACCTAAATCATGAAATAATTTTTTTGGGTTTCATGTCCCTTTAAGGGGACACTGAACCCTAATTTTTTCTTTCATGATTCAGATAGAGCATGGAATTTTAAGCAACTTTCTAATTTACTCCTATTATCAAATTCTCTTTAGTCTCTTGGTATCTTTATTTGAAATGCAAGAATGTAAGTTTAGATGCGGGCCCATTTTTGGTGAACAACTTGGGTTGTCCTTGCTGATTGGTGGATAAATTCATCCACCAATAAAAAAGTGCTGTCCAGAGTACTGAACCGAAAAAAAAGCTCAGATGCCTTCTTTTTCAAATAAAGATAGCAAGAGAATAAAGAAAAAATAATAATAGGAGTAAATTAGAAAGTTGTTTAAAATTGCATGCTCTATCAGAATCACAAAATAAAAAAATTGGGTTCAGTGTCCCTTTAAGTTTTGATGTGCGCTTACCCGACCACATTAAAATCTAAATCACGAAAAACAATGCACAAAACACGTATTTTACATTCCTATGTTCTTCACATAGAAATGTTTTTATTATTAAATATATATAGGAATAGATATGCAGGTATAGGTAAATATAGATATATACAGAAATCTATATTTATTAATACAAAGTACATTTTTTTCTATGTGAAGAACATAGGAATGTAAAATATGCGTTTTGTGCATCATGTTTCTGGATTAACGCAGTCAAGTTAGTGCACATGAACATTTAGTAATCTCAAGTGGCGTTATTGAAATATTACATATAAAATCTTTAAAAAAATTAATAACAATTTTTAAAAATGATTAAACATACTGTAAAACATATAGATATATAGATTATTTAGAATATTTTACAGTATGTAATCATTTTCAATAATTTTTTAAAATTTTATTAACCCACCTTAAAGGGACATTAAACACTACGGGGACGATTTATTAAGCAGCAGATGCTGCATCGACGCCCCATCGTTTCTGGCCCGCCAGAAACGGAAGTTAGGAAGCGAGGGTCGTAAGACTTCATTTTTATTTTAGGTTTAAATATGTAAAAATAAAAATAATGCTTGGTTTCTCTCAGTTTTAACAAAAACACAATATAGATACATATGTTTAGCAATAATTGTGACAGAACCAAATGTCAGCACCCAGGGAGAATCTAAAATCGTCAGCAGCCAACCCAAAATTCAATACCAGAATATCCATAAAGAATCAAACGTCACAGCAGAAGGAGCAGGCAAAAGGATAGTCTAAAGATCTGTTCCAGAAGTCAGCAACCAATGATAATTCAGAAGAATAGGCAGCAGTCATTCCAAAGTAAAATATTATTATTATTATTATTATTATTTATTTGTATAGTGCCGCCAAATTCCGTAGCGCTGGGTACAATGATAGGGGTATACAATGAAATTTTTTTTTGATAAAAATACAAAACATAAAACTAAACAAATCTGGTACAGGAGGAAGAGGGCCCTGCTCCGGAGAGCTAACAGTCTATGAGGCCTACTTATCAAGCCGTCAACTTACTTGCATTCGGCGGCACCAATACACTCGCCTGACATCGCCTAACATCGCGGCCGCAAACCTGAATATGCTCTCAATATTTAACAAAAAAGCTGTCAAAAAGCTGTGCACCAAGTACTGGGCGATGAGCAGTGGACTGTTGTTAACTAACAGTCATCGATCTCGCTGCTATTCGGCTTTTTTACAGCTTTATTTATATCCTGTCACTAAACGCCGCCTCTATACTAAAATGTTTAACCCCTAACCCCCTAACCGCCGCAACTAAATAAAGTTATTAACCCCTATCCCGCTGCTCCCCGACACCGCCGCATCTCTAATAAACGTATTAACCCCTATTCCGCCGCTCCCGGACCCCGCCGCAACTAACTAAATGTATTAACCCCTAAACCTCTGGCCTCCCACATCACTACCACTTACTAAACCTATTAACCCCTAAACCGCCAGCCCCTCTGGAGGACCTCTTCTGCCCGGATAGGATGAAGACTTCGGACCGTCTGGAGGACCCCTTCTGCCTGGTTGGGTGAAGACGTCTCAAGGTAGGGTGATCTTCAAGGGGTTAGTGTTAAGTTAGTGTTAGGTTTTATTAAGGGGGGATTGGGTGGGTTTTAGTGTAGGGTTGGGTGTGTGGGTGGTGGGTTTTAATGTTGGGGGGTATTGTCTTTTTTTTACTTTGGGGCAATGCCCCGCAAAAAGCCCTTTTAAGTGCTATTTGTAATTTAGTGTAGGGTAGGAATTTTTATTATTTTGAGGGGCTTTTTATTTTATTAGGGGGATTAGATTAGGTGTAATTAGTTTAAAAAACTTGTAATTATTTTATTATTTTCTGTAATTTAGTGTTTTGTTTTTTTCCGTAATTTAGTTTATTTAATTTAATTGTAATTAATTGTAGTTAATTTAGGTGACTTATTTAATTATAGTGTAGTGTTAGGTGTAATTGTAACTTAGGTTATGATTTATTTTACAGGTATATTTGTCTTTATTTTAACTAGGAAGTTATTAAATAGTTAATAACTATTTAATAACTATTGTACCTAGTTAAAATAAAAATAAAGTTGCCTGTAAAATAAAAATAAATCCTAAGTAAGCTTTAATGTAACTATTAGTTATATTGTAGCTATCTTATGGTTTATTTTATAGGTAAGTATTTAGTTTTAAATATGAATAATTTATTTAATAATAGTATTTTTATTTAGATGTATTTAAATTATATTTAAGTTAGGGGGGGTTAGGGTTAGACTTAGGTTTAGGGGTTAATAACTTTATTATAGTGGCGGCGACGTTGGGGGCAGCAGATTAGGGGTTAATAATTGTAGGTAGGTTGTGACGACATTGGGGGCGGCAGAATAGGGGTTAATAACTATAATGTAGGTGTCGGCGATGTTGGGGGCGACAGATTAGGGGTTAATAAGTGTAAGATTAGGGGTGTTTAGACTCGGGGTTCATGTTAGGATGTTAGGTGTAGACATAAAAATTATTTCCCCATAGGAATCAATGGGGCTGCGTTAGGAGCTTTACGCTGCTTTTTTGCAGGTGTACGGAGCGTCAGATTAGGGGTTAATAATATAATGCAGGTGTCAGCGATATCAGGGGCGGCAGATTAGGGGTTAATAAGTGTAAGATTAGGGGTGTTTAGACTCAGGGTTCATGTTAGGTGTAGACATAAAAATTATTTCCCCATGGGAATAAATGGGGCTGCGTTAGGAGCTTTATGCTGCTTTTTTGCAGGTGTTAGGTTTTTTTTCAGCCGGCTTTGCCCCATTGATTCCTATGGGGAAATTGTGCACGAGCATGTTTTGCCAGCTTACCGCTACCGTAAGCAACACTGGTATTGAGGTGAGATGTGGAGCTAAATTCTGCTCTACGCTCACTTTTTTGCAGCTAACGCCGGGTTTCTAAAAATCCGTAATACCAGCGTTACTATAGGTGAGCGGTAAGGAAAAACTGTGCGTTAGCACCGCACACCATTACCGACAAAAACTCGTAATTTAGCCGTTAGGGAATTAATTTAATTATAGGGTAGTGTTAGGTGTAATTGTAACTTAGGTTAGATTTTATTTTAAAGGTACTTTTGTATTTATTTTAACTAGGTAGCTATTAAATAGTTAATAACTATTTAGTAACTATTCTACCTAGTTAAAATAAATACAAAGTTGCCTGTAAAATAAAAATAAACCCTAAGCTAGCTACAATGTAACAATTAGTTATATTGTAGCTAGTTTAGGGTTTATTTTATAGGTATTTAGTTTTAAATAGGAATTATTTAGTTAATTATAGGAATATTTATTTAGATTTATTTAAATTATATTTAAGTTAGTGGGTGTTAGGTTTAGGGTTAGACTTAGTTTTAGGGGTTAATATGTTTATTATAGTGGCGGCGGTGTAGGGGGGCAGATTGGGGGATAATATCTATAATGTAGGTGGCGGTGTAGGGGGGCGGATTAGGGGATTATGGGTTAATAAATATAATGTAGGTGGCGGTGGGCTCCAGGAGCGGCGGTTTAGGGGTTAAACACTTTAGTTGCGGCGGGGTCCGGCGGTTTAGGGGTTAATAAATTTAATTAGGTGGCGGCGGTGTAGGGGGGCTAATTAGGGGTGTTTAGACTCAGGGTACATGTTAGGGTGTTAGGTGTAGACATTCCCATAGAAACCAATGGGATATCGGGCAGCAGCAAACATGAGCTTTCGCTGCTTTCTGACTCCCATTGATGATTCCTATGGTATCTGCGGCCTCCAGGGGGGCGGATTGAAAACCAGGTACGCTGGGCCGGAAAAGTGGCGAGCGTACCTGGTAGTTATTTGATAACTAGCAAAAGTAGTCAGATTGTGACGAACTTGCGTTCGGAACATCTGTAGTGACGTAAGCATCGATCTGTGTCGGACTGAGTTCGGCGGATTGTATGTTACATCACTATATTCTACTTTTGCCAGTCTGTAGGGTTTGATAACTAAGGCGAATCAGGCTCGCCACAAATACGCTGCGGAATTCCAGCGTATTTGCGGTTGACAGCTTGATAAATAGAGGCCTCTGCCTCTTTCAGGTCAAAACCACCTGCAAAATCTTGCTATACCTCTGGCACCACTTTTTCAAGACTGGAAATGGTGGTGTGTGGAAAACAAGTGTTAAGACAATAATCTGATGTAAATGTTACTAAATTCTTAGTCCAATCTATAGTAGGATTGTGAGTGAACAACAATGGGAAACCTAGTATAAGCTTATGTGTAGACATTGGAATAATGTCAAACGAAACGTATTCAGTGTATGCATTATCTATGGTAAGTAGCAAGGGTATGGTATGATGGGTAATTGGCCCTTTCTGTATGGAAGATCCATCAATCAATTTGACAAATATGGGAGTTGGCTTTATACTGTAGGTATTTTATATTTTTCGACATACTTAACATCAATGAAAAACCCACATGCCACTAAGTCTATAATTGCCTCAGTCTGAATGTGATGTTAGTCCCACTGTAAAGAAAGATATATAGTGAGTAGAAAAGGTAATGGAATTGAAGATAAATTGTTTATGTATGTATTCTTACCCTTCTTTTGCCTTGCTAATAAAGGACATGTTGACACTATGTGGTCTTTGCCTGCACAGTTTATACATAGACCAGTCAAATCTTCTTCTAGATTTTTCTCCCTGAGATAGGGGTCCTCTTATTGTGCCAATTTCCATTGGAGTGGGGTAAGTTTAAATATTTTTAAGACTAGTAGAAACTGAATAAGATTTCTTAGGTGAAGTTTAATTTGATTGTTTTTCTGCTTTTCTTTCTCTAAACTTTCTGTCTAGTGTTGTACTTAACTTGAATAAAGCAGAAAGTGTGTCTGGCATTTCAAGCCTTGAAAGTTTTTTTTTTTTTTTTTTAATTAGCTTTATTTAGAAAATTATAAAGGTAGAATTACAAGTTGTGGAGACGCAGCTCCAAGGTAATACATTGAAAGCGAGACATCACATGTTATGTTTTGAGCTAATTCCTTTTTAATAACTTAACATTGGACTGGGTTAACCAACACTTTTCGACATGGGTTGTCTCTCGAGAGATAAGCTATAATAGGATCTACCATGAGTACCAATAACCTCCAACAAACGTGTCCCTTTCCCTTCTAGGATAATGTCAAGTGTCAGCCCTATCTAGTCTCCAGTTTTTGGCTATCAAGAATTTTATACTGTTTGACATTATGAAAAATAATTTGAGGGAGGGTTTATGTTTTATTTTAGGGGGGTTGTTTAATAGCCATAGTAGGGGTTCTAGTGGGAATTGTGTTTCAAGTATGTCCTCTATTTCGGATATAACAGATCTCCATAGGTTTTGGATGGCCGTGCACCACCACCACATGTGAGCCATACCGCTGTTGACATGGCCACATCGCCAGCATTTGTTTATATATTTATGAAATAATCTGTGTAATTTTTTAGGTGTATAGTACCACCTATGGAGCAGCTTTAAGTTCATTTCTGTAGTGGCTGTGGAGATAGAGGTTTTCAGTGTTGTGCTAATTATCCTTGTCCTTATGTGTTGTGGAATTATTATTATTATTAGGTCTTTTTCCCAACTCTCTAGGTATGGGATAGGGTGTCCTGGGAATGGTGTAATCAATATCTTATATATCAGTGAGAGGGTATGGCGAATTGGTGGAGCTCTTATGCATAATTGTTCGAATGTAGTCAATGGTCTAGTCATATTTGGGGATTGTGTATGTGTTGATAGGAAGTTATGGATTCGTCTGTACGTAAACCAATTAGATAAACAGGAAAAGCCTTGTTGTGTTAATTCTGTTTGTGGTTTGATCTGTTCATTTTGAACTAGCCAGCAGACTGGGAAGTTTTGGAGATGGGAGGGATAGGAGTGTTTATTTATGTTAGGCCCTAAGTCAAATTCTCCATTCTTTATAAGAGATGTTAAAGGTGAGGGTCTAGAGGAAAGGTTTGGAAACAGAATTAAAATCCTATTCCATAGTTTGTAGGTTTCTGCTATGGTGATAGTTGTCCAAGAAGTTATGTTTTTTTGTGGTTTGAAGGCCCAACATGGTCTGCTAAGGTTCTGTGCTCGGACTATTCCATGCTCCATGTCTACCCATCTTTTGTATTTTTTATGAATATTCCAGTCCACAATTCTTTGCAAAAATACTGCATATCTATAATAAATTAAGTTGGGAAGACCCAATCCACCTTGCAATTTAGGTGTTGTCATAACAGATTTACTGATTCTAGGGTGTTTTTTATGCCAAGTAAAGTCGCTAAGAGCTCGTTGTAAGGAGTTTAAATATTTTTCTGGCAGGGGAATTGGTAGGGTTTGGAGGATGTACAATATCCTGGGAAATATGTTCATCTTTATTAAGTTAATACGGCCCAACCAAGATAATTTTTTGGATATCCAAGTTGATAGGTCTCTGATCACTTCGAATGTGATCTTTTCATAATTAAGTTGGAATAACGCTTCTACGGACGTGGCTAGGTAAATTCCTAAATATTTAAGGTGGTGTTTGTTCCATTTAAATGGTGTTAGCTTTTCTAGTAGCTCTTTTTTATGAGGGTCGATTGTGACATTTAATATTTCGGATTTGGTAACATTAACAAGAAAGTTTGATAGGACATGGAAATCATGGAATTCTCCAATCAACAAGGGCAACGATACTTCAGGGTTAGTCAGAGTGAATAGTAGGTCGTCAGCGAATAGGGATATGATGTATTGCTGGTTATCTATTGTGATTCCTTTAATGTTTGGGTGAGATCTGACTTTGACAGCTAGTGTCTCAATTACACAGGCGAACAACAAGGGGGATAGTGGGCATCCCTGCCGTGTCCCGTTAGATATTTTAAACGATTCTGATAGGGTCCCATTTATTAGCACCTTAGCGCTAGGGTTGATGTACAAAGGGAATATTCTTTGTATCACCCCCTCCCCGAATCCCATGGCCCGAAGTGTGAGCTGTAAATAATCCCATGCGACACGGTCAAAAGCCTTGTCGGCATCAATGGAAAGTGCTATTAGTGGTAATTTATGGTCTTCAGCGTAATTTTTTTTATTTAGGGCTCTAACCGTGTTGTCTTTTGCTTCTCTTCCCACTACGAAACCTACCTGGTCAGGGTGCATAAGATCAGGTAAGAGGGCGTTGATTCTATTAGCCAACAATTTCGAATATATTTTTATGTCGGTATTTAAGGAAATTGGGCGATAGCTAGTGGCTTCTTCTGGAGGTTTTTGAGGTTTCAGTAGTACAGTTATATGCGCTTCAAGAGCCGATTCTGGGAAGGGGTGATTAGAATCTATGGAATTAAAGTATTGTAATAGATGTAATGATAATTGTTCTGCAAATGTCGAAAAATATTTGTACGTGTATCCATCGGGGCCTGGGGCTTTACCAGTGGGGAGATTTTTTAATTACTATTTGAAGTTCTTCTAGTGAGAAAGGTTCGTCTAATGCTTCTCTTTGTATTTGGGTTATTTTGGGGAGGTTTAGTTCAGAAAGGTATTCTGTGATGAGTTGTTGTCGCGTTGAAGTGTTTGTGTGATCGCTCCGGGGGGAGTTTGGTAAATTGTATAGGTTTTGGTAATATATTCTAAATGTCTCTGCAATTGTCCTAGTTGACTGATGAGATTTACCCTTATCGTCCTTTATGTGAAGAATATATTTGGATTTAGTTTTTTTCTTTATATATCTGGCTAACATGCGCTCTTGTTTGTTTAAGTCTATATATGAATGTTGTTTAAATAAAAAGGCTCTCCTATTCTGTTCCTTACTAATAGTGGAAGCTAAGCTGAACCGTTTAGTTTGTAGAAGTTGTAAAATGGACGTGTCCTTAGGGTTTGCTTTGTGAGATTCCTCTAGTTGGGATATTTCTTTGATAAAGTTAGTAATTGCCTCTCTCTTCAGTTTAGAGAGATAAGCTTTGTAGGCTATTAGTTCGCCTCTAATAGTACATTTGTGGGCTTCCCAGTTGATTTGAGGGGATGTGTCTGTGTGTACTTTATGTAGGAAGAAGTCATCTATTTTGTTTTGTATTTTCAATCTAATGACGGGGTCGGTTAGTAAGCTGTCATCTAGTTTCCAGAGGGCCATTCTGAAGCACAGAAAACTCCTGCATGGTCAGACCATGTTATCGAAGAAATATGTGTAGATCGTACTAAACTCATGGTCGTTATGTCTGTAAATATATAATCAAGTCTACTGTATACTTTATGGGGGAAGGAGTAAAATGTGTAGTCAATAACATCTGGGTTTACTGTCCTCCAAACATCTAAGCACCCCATTTGTCTCAGTATGTTATTCGATTTCCTAATATTAGTTTTGGAGGTAGATGCAGTGTGAGTGGAACTATCTAGTTTAGGGTTTAGTGGTAGATTAAGATCCCCGCCTATTAGTAACGTGCCTTTCTGAAGTTCTATTACAGTGTATGCCACCTTTTTAAGGAAGGAGTGTTGTTTTGTGTGCGGAGCATATATTGAGACTATTGTGATGGGGAGGCCATATAAGAGACCAGTTAAAATGATATATCTGCCTTCTCTATCCCTATTGACAGAGATTTCTTGGAATGGGGTTCCCTCTTTGATCAGGATGCCCACCCCCTGGATCTTTTTCTGTGAATGAGATGCATAATAACTTTTACCAAATTTATATTGGAATATTTTGGGTTCTTTCCCTTTTAGGAAGTGGGTTTCTTGGAGAAGTATTATATCTCCCTTTTGTCTCCGAAAGTCATTTAAGGCTGTTGTTCTTTTCCTAGGAGAATTTAGTCCCTTAGTATTTATAGTTAAAAAAAATTATGTCTCTACTATTCCCTTTATTAGTTTGCGAGGCCATGTGTGAGGAGTTTTGGTTTGCTAGGTTTTATCTTAGTTATTACCAATAGAAACATTAGAGAATCATTGGAGGTTGCATGTAATATGTGGTGTGTGGCTACCCAGTCCATGACAACAAATAAACATAAGAACAAATCAACATACAATAAAAAATAACAACTAAGACAACATAATGTAAAACATAATACAAACATTTTTGTCGTTACAAAGACTAATTACAAGGAGGAGTGACCCCTCCTCCCCAGCAGCCCATTCCTGCTAAGGTAATCATCACCTCCCTTTAATTTTAGAGGTGTGGTATGGCTGATCTTATAGGGTTTGGTGGATGATCTTAACTATATATAGCTTAACTTTCCCTGGTATAAAACAGGAGGTAATTCGATCTCTGTTTAACCCCTGTCTAATCTATGTTTCACTGTTTGATGGTGGTGGTTCTTTATTTTAAAAGTATCAGGTGTCACTTAATGTATGGGCATCTGCAAGTTTATTTTAAACAAGCCTTTCAGGACCTGGCTTTAAATTGAGGGTGAGGCATATAGGGTCAGAGGTGTAAAGCCAAATAATTGCAGGGAGGGGTGCTTAAATCTTAACCTTTGCCAATGATCGGCGTAGAAACATAATGTGAACATAGTTAACTAGGTCGACATAAACAAGGGGAAGGGGGACCATACAACAGCTAGATGGTTGAATTTACCTTCCAAAGTAATAATGAGGAGAGGAAAATCATTAATACTTATCTAAGTATATCTTAACAAACAATCAATCATCTCATAAACACATTAGTCCCATAACACTGGTGTTAGCGTTGTCATGTGAGAAGACCATCAAGAAATGGTTTGGGGGTGGTGTATTTCACCGTCCCTTGAGAGTTCACCTGGAAACAGTTTCCTAATAGAAAAATAGGTTATGTCAGTCAGGAAGTTATATTTATACTTATCTGCGGTTAGACCAAAGAATCTCTCAGTTCTAATGAAGAAGGTGGTCAAGGTGGGAGATTCTGTCTAATAGACAAATTACTTTGTCTATGCCTTAGAGGGATGGAGGTCCAACCTGAGCGTATGTTCGAAGACATTTTGTTGTTGGGTGGACCTCTGGATCCACCCTCTTCATCTGTAGGCAGGGGTGGAGTGACAAATGTAAGGCCCAGTGATTTGGATAGAGTGTCCAAGTCCGAAGACTCTCTGTATATCAGCAATTTGCCCTCATGTGGTATAAGCAAAATGAAGGGGAATCCCCAGCGATAACGTATTCTGTGATCTTGTAACACCGAAGTTATGAACTTCAAGGATTTCCGCCGTTCAATAGTAGTTGGGCACAAGTCTTGGTAGATTTGTAAGTCCTTGCCTTGGAATGATAGGGGGTGGATATTTCTTGCAGCCGACCAGATGGACTCTTTGTCTTTAAAATTTAGCAATTTGATAATCACATCTCTTGGGGGCGCAGATGGTTTAGGGCGAGGCCTTAAAGCCCTGTGGGCCCTTTCTATGGCTAATTCTGTGAAGGTGGAGGACTTGGTAATGAAGTTGAAGAGATCTGTTAAGTAGGAGTGGAGGTCTTCTGTTGAAACTTCTTCTGGGATTCCACATATTCTCAAATTGTTTCTCCTACTCCTATTCTCCAAGTCCTCCACCTTGTCTTGCAGTTTGTGGATCAGAGAACCCTGCTGTGATAGGCCTGATTCTGCATTATTTATAATGGAATTGATAACTTCTTGGCTGTCTTCCAGATCTTCGATTCTGGCTCCTAAAGTGTTAATTTCTTTTTTGACAGTGGAGATCTCTGACTGTATGAAGGATTTAAGGTCTGCTATATCCGACTTGGATGGCAGTTTGTCTATGGTAGCTTGCAAAGTAGAGAGTTGCTGCTGTGTTATAGACTGATCTGAGGAGTGGGTAACCGTTTGGGTGGGGGTACCTTGTAATTGCTCTTTTGGTGAAGGGGGGGTATCTGTTTTCCCATGGTCTGAGGGAGTAAAAAAGGCAGATACAGATGTCGTCTGTGATGCAGGTTTTCCATTTTTATCTGTCTTTGTTGGTCTCCTAGACGACATTATTACAAGTAGTAGTGTTATATTTAAATTTAAATAAAAGCTGTGATAAGGTGCTTTATGTTGTGGTTTTCAAGTTTATGTAGCTCTCAGCGTCTCTTTCTGAAGGCCGTGATGCACCTTATATGTGTTTAATATCCCCTTTTTCTGAAGGTCAGCTTAGACTTGTTTGTATATAATACTACCCCTCTTTAGAAAATTAGGGAGCTGCTCATATGTTATAGATTAGGGTCTCTATACAGCCGACAAGTTTTCCAGTTGGTATTTAGGTTGTTACCTCTCTCATATTAATATGTGTCACTGCGTCATCCCCCCTCCTCAATTCCTCTCATTCTTACACAATGTGGGAATAGCTTATGTAAAGGCAGAACAACCATCAGGATTATTTAGTACCTTGTGTGCTTACTTGATCTGCTCCCCATTCATTTTCCATTCTGCTGCGACATCTGATCCGACCTGCTGTATGAGTGTGCAGGCTTATCAGGCCCTAAATTAAAAATGGCGCCCGGGACTGTTCTTCATAGCGGCTCCTTCGTTTTCTCCGTGTGTCTCTAGAGCAGTTCAGGAAAGGTGTCCTTAAGTGCCACAGAGCCTCCCCCGTGTATCCAGAGTGTTTTAAACTAATAGGCCTATGTTGGCTGCGCCGTGTGGAAGGGGTGGCGTAACTGTGGGTCGGGTCCGCTGTTGCGGTTAAACCAGGCGTTTCTGCATTGTGACAAAAGGTTCCCGATAGGCAGTTTACCCCATTTAGCTTACTAGGTCTGGTTTCGTCAGGGTAATGTCTCCCAGGAAGGCTGATAGGGAAGAGTGGTGCCGGAGCTCAAGCGTTATGCGGCCATGTTCCAGCACGGCCAAGCCCCGCCTCAAGCCTTGAAAGTTTATCCTTCAAAGATTCACTTAAACCTAAACGGAATTGATTCTTTAAAGTTATCTGATTCCAGAGTGAATCTGATGCCCACATTTTGGAATTCTGTAATATACTCTTCAACATACCTTTTACCATGTTTTAAAGATCGAAGTTTTGTTTCAACATTTATTTGTGTATTCGAATCATCATACAAACTAGACATTGTCAAGAAAAAATCATTAAGGGATTCCAATATTGGATCGTTAGACTCAAAAAATATGTTTGTCCATGTTCTGGCTTCACCAGATAAAAATGAAATAGTAGTACAAACTTTTATTCGTTCACTGTGATAAGTTCGAGGTTTCATGGTGTATAATAAAATGCAGGCGTTTTTAATATCCCTGAATTCAGCTCATTTTCCTGAGAAAGGAGCAGGCAATGTAACATGAGGTCCAGGTGTGTCCTTCTGTTTGGTTGTCATGCTTTCTTTTATCAAAGATTTTAAAACAGAATTCTCAGCCTGTACTTCTGTTAAACCTCTAGCTAGATAATCAACTTTTTGATTAAAAGTAGCAAATTGGTTGTTAATTTCATTGAGATTCATTTCTTCCCAATTACAATGTTTTTTGTGGCCCGATTATTATGTCAACGATTTACCAATATATGTAAATTTGTGTTTGTAGCTCTTAAAATATATTAACCAAAATAATACATTTCCTTTAATTAGAGGGTTAAATATTATAGAGTGATATACTCAGAGAAATTAATCTGCTACATATATGAGAAAAGGAATATGCTAAGCTCAATATTAGTTGCAGAGTTATGCAGAGTCTTAAGGTTTGTTGAAGGAATACTTAGATACGGATAGCAACTCTATTTATGCTTGGTTCAGTAATGCATGTGAAGAAGTTAGAGCTGAAAATAGGTCCTACTAATAAAAGTTAGTTTAACCCAAAAACACAGAGCAATACTTAGAAAGATAAACTTTCTTCAATAATCAGGCAATGCTAGTAAGAGGGAGACGGCAATAAATACCTGTGAATCAGGTAGTGGGTGGAGAGTTCTCCAAAAGGTATGCAAGATTTAAAGGTATATTACACCAGAACACTTATCATCTGAAAAAAGTGACTTTTCATAGCATATCAGGGGAAAAACTGAAAACATATGGAGAAGGAACCTGATATTCTTATATCGTGGTACTCCTACATTCAGTTAGGACATTGCTTAAACACACATAATAAAAGATAACAGTTTCCCAGACCATTAACGACATACAAAGAAATTGTGCCAAATGCACCCTTAACCTAGGCACTTAATTGACCTTGTTTATAGGATGCTATTATGGCCCAGCATTGATAAGCTACCATCTTATACTAGAAACTGGTCCCTAGAACTGAACATACTTGTAGGTACTAAGGAATGTTATGCATTATTAATGTATATATTTACATATTTTCTGATAGAAGATATTGGAAAGGTTGCGAAGGCTCAGGGCTCAGGTACACTAATCCATCTTTGGTAGGGGTGCAATTTTTTTTATATGATTTCTAGTCTGATGTCCTAGATGCAATTGAGAACAAATTGCAGACAAAAATTCATAAAAAGCTACGTATTTTAATGTTTCACGGTTTTCCAAAAATTACGAGATAAAGCAAAAAAGAACATGAATGTAATAGATTATGCTCAACAATGCAAAAGCTCTGATTCGTATGTATAGGAGGTCCCAAGAAGTTCCAACAATACCCAAATGGGAAGCGCATGTGACTTGGTCACTGCAATTAGAGAGGTTCCAATACCTCTGCACAGGCAAAGTCGAGGTTCATAAATATATGCTTGAGATATGGAATCCCCCTCACCTGAGCTTATTATTAGGAAACAAAACTATGGGGCATATTTAACAATGTGCGAGTGGACATTATACGAAGCGAACATGATATGAAGCGCATACGCTGTCTACATTTATCATTGCACCAGCAGTTCTTGTGAACTGCTGGTGCAATGCCGTCCCCTGCAGATTCTCAACCAATCGGCCGCTAGCAGGGGTGTCAATCAACCAGATCGTATTTGATCAGGTTGATTTCTGTTCACCTCCTCAGAGCAGGACCGCTGCTTCATAACTTCTGTTTCCGGCGACCCTGAAGGGGCCTCAAGCTCCATACGGAGCTTGATAAATATGCCCCTATGGGCTCTATAACTTGTTCGCCTGCTCTGAATACGATCAGGTTGATTGACACCCTCTGCTAGCGGCCGATTGGCCATGAATCTGCAGGGGGCGGCATTGCACCAGCAGTTCACAAGCAGTTCGTAGGATAGCCTTATGCTTGTCCCAGGCATTCTCAAAGTCCCCCACAGTTTTTGTCATTACTACCTCTTGTGAAAGTTTATTCAAGGGGGTCAATTTATTATTGGCCGAATTGGGCCAATACACACTGTTTCAGCGCGAGCCTTTAGGCTCGCCGGAAACAGGAGTTAAGAAGCTGCGGTCTATAGACCACTGCTCCTTAAAGGGACAGTCAACACCAGAATTTTTATTGTTTAAAAAGAAAGATAACCCCTTTATTACCCATTCCCCAGTTTTGCATAACCAACACTGTTATAGAAATACACTTTTTACCTCTGTGATTACCTTGTATCTAAGCCTCTGCAAACTGCCCCCTTATTTCAGTTCTTTCGACATACTTGCATTTTAGCCAATCAGTGCTCACTCTAAGGTAACTTCACGTGCATGAGCTCAATGTTATCTATATGAAACTCATGAACTAATGCCCTCTAGTGGTCAAAATGCATTCAGATTAGAGGCAGTCTTCAAGGTCTAAGAAATTAGCATATGAACCTCCTAGGTTTAGCTTTCAACTAAGAATACCAAGAGAACAAAGCAAAATTGGTGATAAAACTAAATTGGAAAGTTGTTTAAATTTACATTCCTTATTTAAATCATGAAAGTTTTTTTTTGGACTTTTATAAAGATATTATAGATAGAGGCACCAATAGTGCAGATCAATAAAGAATCTCAATAGTTACCAGTAAGAGATATACACAGGGTACTCACTTGTAGCAAAGGCACTCAATTATGCCCATAGAAGCAGGCTGGATTTTTACAGCAGTCCAGCTAGCTGATCAAGGCCTCACGAACAACTCCAGGATGCAGGGGATCATCAGGTCCAGAGTGTACACCCACAAAGGTATACAGGTAGGATGGAGGGGTTAGGGACTCACACCCCAATAATAGCGTAGCACCAAGATATAATGGACACTTCAAGTTGGTAAAATAAAAAAAATTATTTAAAAATTGTAAAATACACAACTTATTCTTGTGCCAAATAAAATCTTGGATAAGAAGAGAAACAATGCAACGCGTTTCTCAGTAAAAACTGTTTCATCAGGCATGTCTCACATCAGTTTGTTTGATCCTTATATAGGGCTACGCTACTAACAAATCCCCTAATCCCACCCCTCTCAATTCAAGTAGAACAACCAATCAGAACCCTTCATCTGCACACACCCCCTTGCTGCAGTGTTATTTGGGCCATAAATATATGGATAGAATATATATAAAGTGTTTTTTTCAAGACTACAAAAGAGCCCTATAATATGCTCCATTAATAAATGTGAAAATCGTGTTTGTATTTGTAGTTTTAAGTATCACAAAAGGTTAATTTGTAAGGTTTCCCTTTCTTTGGTAATTTGGACCTGCTAATAGGTGGATAGACCTGTCAATCATAAAAGCCGGTCATGGATTGCTCAGTTAGCCAATCCTATTGACCGCAGTTGGTATTTCTCCTCATCCACTTAAATCAAGGCTGGAGGACAGCACCCGACATTCAACCAATTGCTGAAGTCAGGGGGAGCATGGGCAGACAGCACTCTCCCTATTGGTGGTGACGTGAATATTTGTTCCCCATCAGCATATGTCCAATTAATATTATTTTCAATGATTCCCTTAGACTTACATTATTATCATTTTTTCATTGGCACATATCACTGTCACATGTCCTAAAATTGTAGATTTCACACATATGACATGTACTGATTGACTAGTCTGATTACATATTAGAGGATTATTTACATGTCATCATTTGGCACATAAACATTCATCATAATTATTATAATCATGTTATTATATATTTACACTTATTATCCACTTATAATAGATCATTTACATTAAGGCATCATAACGTTTTATAACACATGCCAATAATGTGGCATTCACATAATTATTATAGTTTATAGTATTTTCGTTTGTAGGTTTTCAACATAGTTACTTTATCACACATATTATGATTATCTTGATCACTTTATATTAGTATAGGCTCCGAAATAGGATATATTTGTGTTCTCTCATTTTTTGACACCGGTGACATTAAAAAAGCCCCATCGGCTAGTTTGTATATTCAGATCGCCATATCTCATGTCACTATCATTACACTTTACTCAGATTGTGAGACCCATCGGCTAGATTATATGTTTCGCCATAAGACATGCTGTTATGAATACTCTGATTGCGGCAATCCTAAAGTGTTCTTGTCTGTCAGACAAGTATCCAAGCCGCAGGGTTTGTTGCGGTTGCTGGCAACATCGTGGTTGCTAGCAATGGTATTAAGCCTTTTTTTTTTGTTACTATGTGACGTGATTCACGTCACCACCAATAGGGAGAGTGCTGTCTGCCCATGCTCCCCCTGACTTCAGCAATTGGTTGAATGTCGGGTGCTGTCCTCCAGCCCTGATTTAAGTGGATGAGGAGAAATACCAACTGCGGTCAATAGGATTGGCTGACTGAGCAATCCATGACCGGCTTTTATGATTGACAGGTCTATCCACCTACTAGCAGGTCCAAATTATGAAAGAAAGGGAAACCTTACAAATTAACCTTTTGTGATACTTAAAACTACAAATACAAACACGATTTTCACATTTATTAATGGAGCATATTATAGGGCTCTTTTGTAGTCTTGAAAAAAAACACTTTATATATATTCTATCCATATATTTATGGCCCAAATAACACTGCAGCAAGGGTGTGTGTGCAGATGAAGGGTTCTGATTGGTTGTTCTACTTGAATTGAGAGGGGTGGGATTAGGGGATTTGTTAGTAGCGTAGCCCTATATAAGGATCAAACAAACTGATGTGAGACATGCCTGATGAAACAGTTTTTACTGAGAAACGCGTTGTATTGTTTCTCTTCTTATCCAAGATTTTATTTGGCACAAGAATAAGTTGTGTATTTTACAATTTTTAAATAAATTTGTTTTTATTTTACCAACTTGAAGTGTCCATTATGTCTTGGTGCTACGCTACTATTGGGGTGTGAGTCCCTAACCCCTCCATCCTACCTGTATACCTTTGTGGGTGTACACTCTGGACCTGATGATCCCCTGCATCCTGGAGTTGTTCGTGAGGCCTTGATCAGCTAGCTGGACTGCTGTAGAAATCCAGCCTGCTTCTATGAGCATAATTGAGTGCCTTTGCTACAAGTGAGTACCCTGTGTATATCTCTTACTGGCAACTCTTGAGATTTTTTATTGATCTGCACTATTGGCGCCTCTATCTATTATAACTTTATAACAGACTGTCCATCACCGTATGCTGTTAGAGAGCTGCCTCCTGAACCTCCTCTACAATCAAATTCGTATTTTCAGCATCAAGGATCCAAGCTGATATGTATTTGGACTTTCTTGCTTTCACATATTTACCAGTGGTAATATATCTGTCAATATACCAGTCTACTGCATTTTCATGTAAATTATATTTAGTCATTGCACTATCTAGACATTACATGATAATATTGCATTGTATGTTTACTCTGTCAATTTTGGTCACTTTCAGCGCCTCCTAGAGGATACTAGGGAACATTTGGGTTTGTTTACTGTTTGTATCCCTGATACACCTACAGTACTATTATTAACCCCTAATCTGCCGTCCCGCCACCACCTACCTACACTTATTAACCCCTAATCTGCCGCCCCCAATGTCGCCGCCACCCACCTACACTTATTAACCCTTAATCTGCTGCCCCCAATGTCGCCGCCACCTACATAAATTTAATAACAGGCAAACGGAGAGTCCACGTGGTATAGCTGCGTCAGAATAACCGGAACTCGTTGCAGAATGGATGCGTCCAATGAAAGGTATGCTGGCAGAGTGCCGTAGCTGAGGTCTAATCCGTGACCGCTGAATGTGACATACATATGAGGAATGCAAAGTAGCAGGCACTACTACAAGGAAGGTGTAATAAAAAATTATACTTTAATGAAAAGATTAAAATACATATACAGGCTAGACACAAGACCAGGGAGGGAGCTGTTGCTCTACTCCCTCCCTGGTCTTGTGTCTAGCCTGTATATGTATTTTAATCTTTTCATTAAAGTATAATTTTTTATTACACCTTCCTTGTAGTAGTGCCTGCTACTTTGCCTTCCTCATAAATTTAATAACCCCTAATCTGCCGCACCCAAAGTCGCCGCCACTATACTAAAGTTATAAACCCATAAATCTAACCCTAACACCCACTAATTTTAATATAATTAAAATAAATCTAAATAAAAATTACTATCATTAACTAAATAATTCCTATTTAAAACTAAATACCTATAAAATAAACCCTAAGCTAGCTACAATATAACTAATAGTTACATTGTAGCTATCTTAAGTTTTATTTTTATTTCACAGGCAAGTTTGTATTTATTTTAACTAGGTAGAATAGTTACTAAATAGTTATTAACTATTTACTAACTACCTAGTTAAAATAAATACAAATTTATCTGTAAAATAAAACCTAACCTGAGTTACACTAACACCTAACCTTACACTACAATTAAATAAATTACATTAATTAAATACAATTAACTAAATTACAAAAAACAAACACTAAATTACACAAAATAAAAAAGAAATGATCAAATATTTAAACTAATTACACCTAATCTAATAGCCCAATCAAAATAAAAAAGCCCCCCATAATAATAAAACCCCTAGCCTAAACTAAACTGCCAATAGCCCTTAAAAGGCCTTTTGCAGGGCATTGCCCCAAATAAATGAGCTCCTTTACCTGTAAAATAAAATACAAACAAACACCCAACAGTAAAACCCACCACCCACACAACCAACCCCCCAAATAAAATCCTATCTAAAAAAACCTAAGCTCCCCATTGCCCTGAAAAGGGCATTTGGATGGGCATTGCCCTTAAAAGGGCATTTTTTTTGGACTTGACTGTCCCTTTAACTCTTACGCCACCGCTGAGGCTGTGTATAGCAATCCGCTCAATCACATACGATTGGACTGATTCACACCCCCTGCAAGCGGCCGCGAATCTGCATGGGGAGGTATTGCACAAGCAGTTCACTAGTACTGCTTGTGAATGCTGAATACGGACAGCGTATGCTGTCCGCATTCAGCGATGCCTGGCGGACATGATACGCTACAGTGTATCATGTCCGCCAGACTTTAATAAATTGACCCCCATGAATTAATCACCCTTTCTGTAAAGAAGTGATTCCTCAAATTACTCTTGAATATACTACCCTTCAGATCATGACCCCATGTTTTTGAATTTTACTTTTTATGTAAACTACTCACCCACTCAGTTTTACTAAGCCCTTTAATATAATTGAAAGTTGCTATCATATCACCTCTTTCCCTTCTCTCCTCTAAGCTTTACATATTTAGGTAATTGAGCCTCTCCTTGTACATTTTATTTTTTAGACCATGTACCATTTTGGTAGCCCTCCTTCGCAGATTCAAGTTTGTTTATATCCTCCTAAAGATAAGGCCTCCAGAACTGCATACAATACTCAAGATGAGGCCTAACTAATGATCTATAAAGTGGCATAAGAGCCTTACTATTTCTGCTGCAAATACTTCTACCAATACATCCAAGCATTCTGCTGGCCTTACTCACTACAGTACTACATTGTTTACAAAATTTTAAATCATCTGTAATAATAATCCCCAAGTAAATAATCCCCATTCCTTATTTGTAACAGTTAGTAACGTGTCATTGAGTCTGTAATTAACGTTTGGATTTGTTCCCCCTAAATGCATAATTTTGCACTTTGCTGTGTTAAACTTTAGATCCCAGTCAGTCCTCCCGGGATCATCTACTCTATTACAAATTTTTATATCATCTGCAAACAGACATACTTTCCCTTGTAACCCTTTGCTGATATCTCTGATAAACATGTTAAACAAATCAGGCCCTAGAACTGACCCCTGAGGAACACCACTACAGTAGTAACATCCCCCTCTGCTGAATGTACTCCATTTACTAAGACACTTTTGGCTATATTACGAGTTTTGCGCTACGAGCGGCTCGGTGCTAACTTGCAAGTTATTGCCACTGCTCACCTCCCTATAGCGTGGCTATTACAGGTTTTCATAAACCCGGCGTTAGCAGGCAATATGTGAGCGTTGAGCAAAATTGAGCTCCATACCGCACACAAATACCAGCGCTGCTTTGAGCTGGTTTTACGCGCTCGTGCACAATTTCCCCATAGACATCAATGGGAAGAGCCGACTGAAAAAAAGCCTAATACCTGCAATAAAGGAGCGTAAAGCTCCGTAACGCTGCCCCATTGATTCCTATGGGGAAAGCAAAGTTATGTTTACACCTAACAGCCTAACATAAACCCTGAGTCTAAACACCCCTAATCTGCCGCCCCCGACATCGCCGACACCTACAGTACTATTATTAACCCCTAATCTGCCGTCCCCGCCACCACCGACCTACACTTATTAACCCCTAATCTGCCGCCCCCAATGTCGCCGCCACCCACTTACATTTATTAACCCCTAATCTGCCATCCCCGCCACCGCCACCACCTACCTACACTTATTAACCCCTAATCTGCCACCCCCAATGTCGCCGACACCCACCTACACTTATTAACCCTTAATCTGCTGCCCCCAAAATTATACTTTAATGAAAAGATTAAAATACATATACAGGCTAGACACAAGACCAGGGAGGGAGTAGAGCAACAGCTCCCTCCCTGGTCTTGTGTCTAGCCTGTATATGTATTTTAATCTTTTCATTAAAGTATAATTTTTTATTGCACCTTCCTTGTAGTAGTGCCTGCTACTTTGCCTTCCTCATAAATTTAATAACCCCTAATCTGCCACCCCCAACGTCGCCGCCACTATACTAAAGTTATAAACCCCTAAATCTAACCCTAACACCCACTAACTTTAATATAATTAAAATAAATCTAAATAAAAATTACTATCATTAACTAAATAATTCCTATTTAAAACTAAATACCTATAAAATAAACCCTAAGCTAGCTACAATATAACTAATAGTTACATTGTAGCTATCTTAGGTTTTATTTTTATTTCACAGGCAAGTTTGTATTTATTTTAACTAGGTAGAATAGTTACTAAATAGTTATTAACTATTTACTAACTACCTAGTTAAAATAAATACAAATTTATCTGTAAAATAAAACCTAACCTGAGTTACACTAACACCTAACCTTACACTACAATTAAATAAATTACATTAATTAAATACAATTAACTAAATTACAAAAAACAAACACTAAATTACACAAAATAAAAAAGAAATGATCAAATATTTAAACTAATTACACCTAATCTAATAGCCCAATCAAAATAAAAAAGCCCCCCATAATAATAAAACCCCTAGCCTAAACTAAACTGCCAATAGCCCTTAAAAGGGCCTTTTGCGGGGCATTGCCCCAAATAAATCAGCTCTTTTACCTGCAAAATAAAATACAAACAACCACCCAACTGTAAAACCCACCACCCACACAACCAACCCCCCAAATAAAATCCTATCTAAAAAACCTAAGCTCCCCATTGCCCTGAAAAGGGCACATTTGGATGGGCATTGCCCTTAAAAGGGCATTTAGCTCTTTTTCCGCCCAAACCCTAAGCTAAAAATAAAACCCACCCAATAAACCCTTAAAAAAAACCTAACACTAACCCCCGAAGATCCACTTACAGTTTTGGAAGACCCGACATCTATCCTCAATGAAGCGGCAGAAGTCCTCATAGAAGCCAACAGAAGCCTTCATCCAAGCGGGCCGAAGTCTTCATCCAAGCCGGCAGAAGTCTTCATCCAGACGGCATCTTCTATCTTCATCCATCCGACGCGGAGCGGCTCCATCTTCAAGACATACATAGATGGAAGATGTCATCTGGATGAAGACTTCTGCCCGTCTGGAGGACCACTTCTCCCGGCTTGGATGAAGACTTCTCCCGGCTTTGTTGAGGACTTCTTGACGATTCATGGATGTCAGCTCTTCAAAACTGTAAGTGGATCTTCGGGGGTTAGTGTTAGGTTTTTATAAGGGTTTATTGAGTGGGTTTTATTTTTAAGTTAGGGTTTGGACAGCAATGCCCTTTTAAGAGCAAAGCCCATCCAAATGCCCTTTTCAGGGCAATGGGGAGCTTAGTTTTTTTTAGTTAGGATTTTATTTGGGGGGTTTGATTGTGTGGCTGGTGGGTTTTACTGTTGGGGGGTTGTTTGTATATTTCTTTTTCAGGTAAAAGAGCTGATTTCTTTGGGGCAATGCACTGCAAAGGCCCTTTTAAGGGCTATTGATAGTTTAGTTTACACTAGAGTTTTTTTTATTTTGGGGGGGCTTATTTATTTTGATAGGGCTATTAGATTAGGTGTAACTAGTTTAAATACCTTGAAATTTGTTTTTTATTTTGTGTAATTTAGTGGTTTTTTTTGTTGTAATTTAGGTATTTATATTTAATTTAGTTAATTGTATTTAATTTAGGTAATTTATTTAATTGTAGTGTAAGGTTAGGTGTTAGTGTAAGACAGGTTAGGTTTTATTTTACAGGTACATTTGTATTTATTTTAGCTAGTATTGTATCTAAAATAAATACGAACTTGCCTTTAAAATAAAAATAAACCCTAAACTAGATACAATGTAACTATTAGTTATAATGTAGTTAACTTAGGGTTTATTTTACAGGTAAGTATTTAGTTTTAAATAGGAATTATTTAGTTATTAATAGTATGTTTTCTTTAGATTTATTTTAATTATATTTAAGTTAGTGGGTGTTAGGGTTAGGTTTAGGGGTTAATTACTTTAGTATAGTGACAGCGACGTTGAGGGCGGCAGATTAGGGGTTAATAACTGTAATGTAGGTTGCAGCAATGTTAGGGACAGCAGATTAGGGGTTAATAATATTTAACTAGCTATTGCGAGGCGGGAGTGCGGCGGTTTAGGGGTTAATATGTTTATTATAGTGCCGGCGATGTCCGGAGCGGCAGATTAGGGGTTAATAAGTATAATGTAGGTGTCAGCGATGTTAGGGGCGGCAGTTTAAGGGTTAATAAGTATAAGATTAGGGGTGTTTAGACTCGGGGTTCATGTTAGGGTGTTAGGTGTAAACATAAATTTTGTTTCCCCATAGGAATCAATGGGGCTGTGTTACGGAGCTTTACGCTGCTTTTTTGCAGGTGTTAGGCTTTTTTTCAACCGTCTCTCCCCATTGATGTCTATGGGGAAATCGTGCATGAGCACGTACAACCAGCTCACCGTTGATTTAAGCAGCGCTGGTATTGGAGTGCGGTATGGAGCACAGTTTTGCTCTACGCTCACTTCTTGTCTTTTAATACTGGGTTTATAAAAACCTGTAGGTAAGTGAGCGGTGACCATAACTTGCAAGTTAGCACCGCAACCCTCATAACGCAAAACTCATAATCTGGCCGCTTGTTAATTGTATTTAATTAATGTAATTTATTTAATTGTAGTGTAAGGTTAGGTGTTAGTGTAACTCAGGTTAGGCTTTATTTTACAGGTAAATTTGTATTTATTTTAACTAGGTAGTTAGTAAATAGTTAATAACTATTTAGTAACTATTCTACCTAGTTAAAATAAATACAAACTTGCCTGTGAAATAAAAATAAAACCTAAGATAGCTACAATGTAACTATTAGTTATATTGTATCTACTGTAGCTTATGATTTATTTTACAGGTAAGTATTTAGTTTTAAATAGGAATGATTTAGTTAATGATAGTAATTTTTATTTAGATTTATTTTAATTATATTAAAGTTAGTGGGTGTTAGGGTTAGATTTAGGGGTTTATAACTTTAGTATAGTGGTGGCGACATTGGGGGCGGCAGATTAGGCGGTTATTACATTTTTGTAGGTGGTGGCGACATTGGGGGCGGCAGATTAGGGGTTAATAAGTATAATGTAGGCGGCTGCGATGTTAGGGACTGCAGATTAGGGGTTAATAATATTTAACTAGTGTTTAAGATGCAAGAGTGCGGCGGTTTAGGGGTTAATATGTTTATTATAGTGGTGACGATGTCTGGAGCGGCAGATTAGGAGTTAATAATTTTATTTTAGTGTTTGCAATGCGGGAGGGCCTTGGTTTAGGGGTTAATAGGTAGTTTATGGGTTTTAGTGTACTTTTTAGCACTTTAATTATGAGTTTTATGTTACGGCGTTGTAGCATAAAACCCATAACTACTGACTTTCAGTTTACGGTATGGATCTTGACGGTATAGGCTGTACTGCTCACTTTTTGGCCTCACAGGCAAACTCGTAATACTGGCGCAAAGGAAGTCCCATTGAAAAAGGACTTTTGTAAAGTTGCGGTAGTTACGTTGCGTTAAGGCCAAAAAAGTGTGCGGTGCAGCTAGACCTGCAAGACTCGTAATACCAGCGGTATTAAAAAAGAGCCATAACGATGCTTTTTCACTCATACCGCAAAACTCATAATCTAGCCGTTTGTTTTCTATACTGGGTTTTACCCAGTTCAGAATTTTTGAGTCTAGACCAACAAAATACAGTTTGTGAATTAGTTTGTTGTGTGGGACAGTGTCAAATTGTAAGGGTGCCAGGAATCAGACTGAGACAAGAAGTGCAAAAATAATCACACCTTTATTAATAGCAAAAAATAATAAAAAGTCCACAAGTCAAATAACAAGCCAGGAATAAAAAACAGAGCTGGTAGTCAGATGAGCCGAATCAGGAGCCAAAGCGAGTAGTCAGACGAGCCGGAATCAGGAACAAGGAGAACAGCAGAGTCAGGAACAAGCCAGGGATCAGGAACCAGGAAGGACGTCAGGCAGCCAGGTAATACACTGGAAATCTCACAAACAGGTCTGAGACAACACAAAGGCAAAGCATACTGAACAGAGGCCCTTTAAATATTAAGTGATGACATCACAATTCTGAGACTGCATCCTGTCTCACATGGATGATGCACACCAGTCTGACCATAAAAGGAAGAGCAGGAAATGAGCAGCATCCCCCACAATGCACCATAGTCAGGAAGAGAGGTGAGTAAAATGGCTGCCAGCAGCACATGGCAAACAAACAGGGAAAAAACCCTGACAGTACCCTCCCCTCAATGACCCCTCCCCGCGGGAGGACAAAAGGCTTATTGGGGAAACGGGCATGGAAGGCACGGAGGGGGGCGGGAGCATGAACATCAGAGGATGGAACCCAAGAACGCTCCTCCGGACCGTAGCCCCTCCAATGAACCAAATACTGTACACAGCCCCTGGACATACAAGAGTCAATAATGCTGCTGACCTCATACTCCTCATGGTTGTCAACAAAGATAGGACGGGGACGAGGCAACACAGTGGTAAACCAATTACAAACCAATGGTTTCAAGAGGGAAACATGAAAAACATTGGAGATGCGCATAGCAGGAGGAAGGTCAAGAGCGTAGGCCACAGGATTAACCCGTCGGAGTATTCGAAAAGGACCAACATAACGGGGAGCCAATTTATTGGAAGGCACACGAAGGTTCAAGTTGTGGGAGGACAGCCAAACTCTCTCACCAACCTGGTAGGAAGGTGCGGGCAGACGCCTACAATCAGCCTGGAACTTTTGGCGCTGCATAGAACGATGAAGGCAATCCTGAATTTGCTCCCACGTGGAACGGAGTTGCCGGAGATGCTCCTCCAAAGCCAGAATACCCTGAGACATGACAATGAATCGGGCAACAAGGATGGTTGAAACCCATAATTCGCCATGAACGGGGATAACTTGGAGGAAGCATTAATAGCAGTATTACGAGCAAACTCTGCCCAAGGTAACAGTTCAGACCAATTATTGTGGTGATCTGAGACATAGCAACGGAGGAACTGTTCCAGATCTTGATTAGACCATTCCGCAGCCCCATTGGCTTGAGGGTGATATGCCGAGGAGAAGGAAAGCTGGATCCCCATTTGAGTACAAAAGGAACGCCAAAATCTGGAGACAAACTGGCTACCCTTGTCCGACACTATTTCCTTGGGTAACCCATGTAAACGGAAGACCTCCCGGGCTAAAATTGAAGCAAGCAATTGAAGCAAGCTCCTGAGCGGTAGGCAGCTTCATCAAGGGAATACAATGTGACATTTTAGAAAAACGGTCAACCACCATAAGGATAACAGTATTGCCATTGGAAACAGGGAGCTCGACAATGAAGTCCATGGAAAGATGTGTCCAAGGACGCTCACCATTAGCAATAGGTTGAAGAAGACCCTCAGGAAGACGTAGAGGAGTCTTATTCTGTGCACAAACTGAGCAGGAGGCAACATACGCAGCAACATCAGAACGAAGACCTGGCCACCAGAATTGTCGAGTGACAGACCAAATAATTTGGTTCTTGCCTGGGTGACCTGCGGCTTTAGGATAGTGTTAAGTGTCCAAAAGTTTAGTTCGAAGATTCTCAGGAACAAAACACTTACCACTAGGTTTCTCAGGAGGTGCATTGGTTTGTGCAGCCATGATCTCCTCCCCCAAGGGAGAAGTCAAATTAGTACGTATGGTAGCCAAAATATGGTCAGGAGGTAAAACAGAAGTAGGTACAGACTCCTTCTTGGACAAAGGCGAAAATTGTCGAGAGAGGGCATCAGCCCTAACATTCTTACTACCAGGCAGGTAGGAGACCACATAATTAAACCGAGACAAAAATAGCGCCCATCTGGCTTGTGGGGGCGACAAACGTTTTCCTTCAGATAGATAAGTTAAATTCTCGTGGTCAGTAAGAATGAGCGCTGGCACGCTAGTACCATCGAGAAGATGCCTCCACACTTTGAGTGCCAAAATTATGGCCAGTAATTCCCTGTTGCCAATTTCATAATTGCACTCCACTGGAGACAATTTCTTAGAGAAGAAACCACACGGATGCAAGGAACCATCAGGTGTAGGACGTTGAGACAAGAGGGCACCTACTCCAGTCTCAGACGCATCGATCTCAGGAATGAAAGGCAGGACATGGTTAGAATGAGCCAAAACTGGAGCGGCAGCAAAGGCAGTCTTAAGGCTATCAAAGGCCTTAATGGCAGTAGGTGACCAATGGAGTGGATCATTCTCTTTACGGGTGATGTCTGTGATAGGTTTGACCAAGGAAGAATAGTTTTTAATAAACTTTATATAGTAATTGGCAAACCCCAAAAAATGTTGAATAGACTGAAGACCAACTGGGCGAGGCCACTGCAGAACTGCAGATAACTTGTCAGGATCCATGGAGAACCCTGCAACGGAGATAACATAACCTAGGAAGGTTACTTGAGTCTGATGGAACTCACATTTCTCGAGTTTACAAAACAGGCCGTTCTCACGTAGTCTCTGAAGAACCCGTGTAACATCAGAACGATGAGCCTCAAGTGTGGGTGAGTGTATGAGGATGTCGTCTAAGTACACCACAACACACTGTTGCAATATATCTCATAGGACATCATAATAAATTACTGAAAAACAGCAGGAGCATAACATAGGCCAAAGGGCATTACAAGATACTCATAATGCCCGCTCCTGGTGTTAAATGCTGTTTTCCATTCGTGACCCTCCTTAATCCTAACGAGATTATATGCTCTTCTCAAATCAAGTTTAGTAAAGACCGTAGCTCCCTTGAGGCGGTCAAAGAGTTAGGTAATAAGCGTAATAGGGTAAGCATTCATAATGGTAAGACGATTAAGACCCCTATAATCGATGCGTGGTCTGAACTCGCCACCCTTTTTCTTCACAAAGAAGAAGCCAGCCCCTGCAGGAGAGCAGGATTTGTGGATGATCCCCCGTGACAGAGCATCGGCAACATACTCCTCCATAGCACAATTCTCTGCAACAGACAGAGGGTACACCCGGCCCCGAGGAGGAATGGCTCCGGGTTGCAGGTCTATGGCACAATCGTAAGACCGGTGAGGAGGCAACAAACCGGCACGCACCTTGTCAAAAATGTCTTGGAACTCTCTGTACTCCTCTGGCAATTGAGATACTGAAGAAGTGCACAAGACTTTAACTGGTTTCTGAAGACAAGTGTAAATACATTGCAGGGACCACGACAAAATGTCGGACCTGCGCCAGTCGAGACAGGGATTTTTCTTTTGGAGCCAGGGATAACCCAGAACAACCGGAAAATGCGGAGAGTTTATCACCTGGAACTGGAGGGTTTCAAAATGGAGATCCCCAATAGCCATGGACAACGGAGCAGTTTCGTGAGTAACGAGTGCGGGCTGAAGGGGCCTGCCATCAATGGCCTCAATAGCAAGCGGAATGGACCGAGGCAAAACAGGAATGGAGTGCTTTGATACAAAAGCACTGTCAATGAAATAGCCCGCAGCACCAGAGTGAACAAGAGCCTGAGTGACTATGGAGGAGTCCACCCAGGAAAGGACAACCATGACCAAAGGTTTCTCCTTAAGCGGTTCCGGGGACGAGGATAAACCACCCAAGGTCTGCCTCCGACAGGACCTTAGGTGTGAGCGTTTCCCGGCTCTGTAGGACAAGACTTCAAAAGGTGGCCCTGTAACCCACAATAGAGGCAGAGCCCCTCCCTCCTCCTAAAGGCCCTCTCCACCACGGAGAGACGCGTGAATCCCAACTGCATTTCAGCAGTACCTGGTGACTCGGGACCAGGAGGCATGGGAGGAGAGGGAGGCATGGGTGGGAATGAACACGTAGGAGACAACGGAACAGGAGGCTTCCACAAGCGCTCCTTGAAAGAGGGCCTCTCACTGAGTCTGATGTCAATTAGGATAAAAAAAGACACCAATGCCTCGAGATCCTCTGGTAAATCTCTGGCAGCAACTTTGTCTTTAATCGCATCAGAGAGCCCATGAAAGAAGGCGGCAACAAGGGCTTCATTGTTCCAACCTACCTCTGCAGCAAGCGTACGGAACTCAATGGCATACTGAGCAACAGATCTTGTAGCTTGCTGAATGGACATGAGTCGTTTAGCAGCAGAGGAGGAGCGAGCCGGAACATAAAATACCCATCGAAAGGAGGCCACAAATTCAGGGTAATTTGAAATCACAGGTTTATTAGTCTCCCACAAGGGATTAGCCCAGGCAAGAGCTGTGTCAGAGAGTAACGAGATGAGAAATCCCACCTTAGCTCTGTCAGAGGGAAACGCCTGAGGTAACATCTCAAAGTAAATGCCCACCTTCAAAAACCCTCTGCACTGAATAGGATCGCCTCCATATCGCTGAGGTAGAGGTGCAGAACCGGACATGCTCCTGATAGGCATAAGTGCAGCAGCGGAAACAGGAGAAGCCATAACTTGTGGGACACTTTGGTCCAAATGTGCAGTGCGAGTCAGCAGGGTTTGCAGGACTAGTGCAAATTGATCCAAGTGGTGATCCTGTACATCCATCCTGGAAATGATGGCAGGTAAAGCTGGATAATTAGCACCATCAGGATTCATGGCCTTTGCGTAATGTCAGGGTGCCAGGAATCAGACTGAGACGAGAAGTGCAAAAATAATCTCACCTTTATTAATAGCAAAAAATAATAAAAAGTCCACAAGTCAAATAACAAGCCAGGAATCAAAACCAGATCTGGTAGTCAGACGAGCCGGAATCAGGAACAAGGAAAACAGCAGAGTCAGGAACAAGCCAGGGATCAGGAACCAGGAAGGACGTCAGAAAGCCAGGTAATACACAGGAACTCTCACAAATAGGTCTGAGACAACGCAAAGGCAAAGCATACTGAACAGAGGCCCTTTAAATAATAAGTGATGACATCACAATTCTGAGACTGCATCCTGTCTCACATGGATGATGGACACCAGTCTGGCCATAAAAGGAAGTGCAGGATATGAGCAGCATCCCCCACAATGCACCATAGTCAAAAAGAGAGGTGAGTAAAATTTCTGCCAGCAGCACATGGCAAACAAACAGGGAAAAAACCCTGACAGCATATTTTGTGCAGCTGTCATCTGCACTTTGGTGAAGACTCCGAAATTTTTCCCTGTAGAATTCCGGAGTGAGGTTAAAACTTTTTAATAAGGCTGTTTTTATGGCCTCATAGTCCTGGTCATCCTCCACTGGAAGTGAAGCAAATACATCCAGTGCTTTACCCTTCAGACGAGGCGCTAAATAGCGAACCCATTGCTCTGGGGGCAGCTGATACTGCTTGCATACCTTCTCAAAGCCCCTCAGAAAAACATCCAAGTCAGTGTCTCTTTCCAACATTGGAAAATACTCCAGACGGGGCCTGTCTGTTGCTGTTTCCCCCGCGTTCACTGGTTTGGGGAGACAGGCTGGTTCTGTTCCTCTGCATAACCTCCAGCTCATGTCTCCGTTGAGCATTCTTTTCCTCTCTCTCTCTTTCTCTTTCTGCAGCCGCTCTCTCTTTTTCTCTCTTTCTTTCTGCAGCCTCCCTCTCTTCTTTTCTTTCTCTCGCTGCAGCCTCCCTCTTTCTCTCAGCTGCTTCTTGAAACTTGAGGATCAATTCAATTCTTAGTTTGGGATCAGCATCCCCCAAGTACCTTAGTGTTTGTAGCTCAGACTCATTTTCACTCACAGGGGTAACAGCAGTAGGTATAATCTCCTTGGTTACCAGTTCCACAGTAACCCTCTCTGTGCCTGTTTCCTGCTCTGCTGGAATGTCATCTGCCTGCTGCAGTTCCTGGACCAACTGCTCCTTTGTTTTGCCAAAAGTTGCAATGGCTCTCTCCTGACAAATTAGCTCCAGGGATTCTTTCGGCATCTTTCTATATGCTTCCATAATGAGAGTAGCAATGAATAAACAAGAGGAAGGGAAAAAGAATTGCTTCTTTGCACTGTATGTCTCTCTAATTAGGCACTGAGTTCTGTCTTTGGGAAATTACACAAAAACATGCAATTTCTTTTGGTACTATACAAATAGCTCTAAAAAACTCTAAATATCCCCACCGCTGCCAGCAGTTTGTGATGAATAAAACCTTCTCAACGTCACAATAGAGGGGTGTGGGCATGAAGGGGCTAATGGCACACAGGTCTGGTTCCCTTAACCTTGCAACTCTGCAAAAGGACCTTAAAAGGGACACCTCATTAGTCCCCAAATCTTATCCACACCACTCTAATTAACAATTTCCCTGCTGCTGCCACCAAAACTTTTAAATTTAAGGGGAGATTTGGGGAATCCCTATAAACTCACACTATTTAACAATTAGGTAACGTGCCTTTAAGCTTGTCTCAAAAGGAGTGTGAATTTGGATATTAGAGCCCAAAAGACAGAATTAGATTTTCTACGTGTTTAATAACAAAATATCAATACAGGTTACACAGTGCAAAATTATAAAGACTTTTAAAAAAACATACAATTGCAATGCTACAGTTCTTCAAAAATAAAATGGGACATGAAAAGAATTACACACAATATCTAACTTATTACCAAGTTCCTTTAGATATGTGGAGAATGCCGGTCCTGATGTTAGTGATTTGGTCCCCAGGGCAGTTCTGCCCACCAAGTCTTTCTGTTACATATTTAAACCAAACTTTCTTTGTCTTGTCAAAGACAACACCCTGGTTATAATTTACAATGAGTCCAGCCAATGCAAACAAGTCTTAGCTCCCACTATCAGTCTCCAAGGGGAGGAGCGTACTGCATTCCTACACACAGTTACACAAAAAAACGCTAGGCTAAAGAGTGGGGGGAAGGGAGGGGGGTCTCAGCTTACAGCTTTCCTGAAAACAGATTTCACACAAAGACATAACAGTTCACCTTAACCCTTTCCAGGCTGAGACAATGGGGGGTAGTTATCAAGCCGTCAACCTCAAATACGCTGGAATTCCGCAGCGTATTTGTGGCGAGGCTGATTCGCCTTAGTTATCAAAGGCTCGAGACCGGCAAAAGTAGAATTTTGTGACGTAAGCTTCGATCCGCCGGACTCAGTCCGACACAGATCGATTCTTACGTCACTCCAGATGTTCCGCACACAAGTGCGGCACATTCTCACTACTTTGCTAGCTATCAAAAAACTAGCAGGTACGCTCGGCACTTTTACGGCCCAGCGTACCTGGTTTTCAATCCGCCACCCCTGGAGGCGGCGGATCCCATAGGAATCAATGGGAGTCTGACCATAGCGAAAGTACAAGTTCGCTGCTGACAGACATCCCATTGATTTCTATGGGAGCTGTCTACACCTAACACCCTAACATGTACCCGAGTCTAAACACCGCTAATCTGACCCCCCCTACACCGCCGCAACTAAATAAAGTTATTACCCCCTAAACCGCCGCTCCCGGAGCCCACCGCAAGCTACTCTATACATATTAACCCCTAAACCGCCGCTCCCGGAGCCCACCGCAACTATAATAAATGTATTAACCCCTAAACCGCCGCTCCCTGAACCCGCCGCAACCTATATTAAATGTATTAACCCCTATCCTGCCCCCCCTACACCATCGCCACCTATAATAAATTTATTAACCCCTATCCTGCCCCCCACTACGCCGCCGCCACTGTAATAAAATTATTAACCCCTAAACCTAAGTCTAACCCTAACCCTAACGCCCCCTAACTTAAATATTAATTAAATAAATCTAAATAAATTAACTCTTATTAACTAAATGAATCCTATTTAAAACTAAATACTTACCTTTAAAATAAACCCTAATATAGCTACAATATAAATAATAATTATATTCTAGCTATCTTAGGATTTATTTTTATTTTACAGGTACCTTTCAATTTATTTTAACCATGTACAATAACTATTAAATAGTTATTAACTATTTAATAGCTTACCTAGCTAAAATAAAGAGAAATGTACCTGTGAAATAAATCCTAACCTAAGTTACAATTACACCTAACACTACACTATACTTTAATAAATTATTCCTATTTAAAAATAAATACTTACCTGTAAAATAAACCCTAAGATAGCTACAATGTAATTAATACTTATATTATAGCTATCTTAGGATTTATATTTATTTTACAGGTAACTTTGTATTTATTTTAGCTAGTTAGAATAGTTATTAAATAGTTATTAACTATTTAATAACTACCTAGCTAAAAGAAATACAAAATTACCTGTAAAATAAATCCTAACTTAAGTTACAATTAAACCTAATACTACACTATCATTAAATTAACTAAATAAACTACCTACAAATAACTACAATGAAATACAATTACATAAACTAACTAAAGTACAAAAAATAAAAAAAGCTAAGTTACAAAAAATAAAAAATTAAGTTACAAACATGTTAAAAATATTACAACAATTTTAAGCTACTTACACCTAATCTAAGCCCCCTAATAAAATAACAACCCCCCCCAAAATAAAAAAAATCCCTACCCTATTCTAAATTACATAAATTTCAAAGCTCTTTTACCTTACCAGCCCTTAAAAGGGCCATTTGTGGGGGCATGCCCCAAAAAGTTCAGCTCTTTTGCCTGTAAAAGAAAAATACAACCCCCCCCCAACATTAAAACCCACCACCCACATACCCCTAATCTAACCCAAACCCCCCTTACAAAAACCTAACACTAATCCCCTGAAGATCATCCTACCTTGAGTCGTCTTCACTCAGCCGAGCCACCGATGGAACTGAAGAGGACATCCGGAGCGGAAGAAGTTAATCCTCCAAGCGGCGCTGAAGAAATCTTCCATCCGATGAAGTCATCATCCAGGCGGCGCTGAAGAAGTCTTCGATCCGGCCGATGTCATCTTCAAAGAGGCGCTGAAGAGGTCTTCTATCCGGGCGAAGTCATCTTCCAAGCCGGGTCTTGAATCTTCCTTCCGCCGACACGGAACCACCTTCTTCACCGACGGACTATGACGAATGACGGCTCCTTTAAGGGACGTCATCCAAGATGGCGTCCCCTCAATTCCGATTGGCTGATAGGATTCTATCAGCCAATCGGAATTAAGGTAGGAAAAATCTGATTGGCTGATGGAATCAGCCAATCAGATTGAGCTCGCATTCTATTGGCTGTTCCGATCAGCCAATAGAATGCGAGCTCAATCTGATTGGCTGATTGGATCAGCCAATCGGATTGAACTTGAATCTGATTGGCTGATTCCATCAGCCAATCAGATTTTCCTACCTTAATTCCGATTGGCTGATAGAATCCTATCAGCCAATCGGAATTGAGGGGACGCCATCTTGGATGACGTCCCTTAAAGGAGCCGTCATTCGTCGTAGTCCGTCGGTGAAGAAGGTGGTTCCGCGTCGGCGGAAGGAAGATTCAAGACCCGGCTTGGAAGATGACTTCGCCCGGATAGAAGACCTCTTCAGCGCCTCTTTGAAGATGACATCGGCCGGATCGAAGACTTCTTCAGCGCCGCCTGGATGATGACTTCATCGGATGGAAGATTTCTTCAGCGCCGCTTGGAGGATTAACTTCTTCCGCTCCGGATGTCCTCTTCAGTTCCATTGGTGGCTCGGCTGAGTGAAGACGACTCAAGGTAGGATGATCTTCAGGGGATTAGTGTTAGGTTTTTGTAAGGGGGGTTTGGGTTAGATTAGGGGTATGAGGGTGGTGGGTTTTAATGTTGGGGGGGGTTGTATTTTTCTTTTACAGGCAAAAGAGCTGAACTTTTTGGGGCATGCCCCCACAAATGGCCCTTTTAAGGGCTGGTAAGGTAAAAGAGCTTTGAAATTTATGTAATTTAGAATAGGGTAGGGATTTTTTTTATTTTGGGGGGGTTTGTTATTTTATTAGGGGGCTTAGATTAGGTGTAAGTAGCTTAAAATTGTTGTAATATTTTTAACATGTTTGTAACTTAATTTTTTATTTTTTGTAACTTAGCTTTTTTTATTTTTTGTACTTTGGTTAGTTTATGTAATTGTATTTCATTGTAGTTATTTGTAGGTAGTTTATTTAGTTAATTTAATGATAGTGTAGTATTAGGTTTAATTGTAACTTAAGTTAGGATTTATTTTACAGGTAATTTTGTATTTCTTTTAGCTAGGTAGTTATTAAATAGTTAATAACTATTTAATAACTATTCTAACTAGCTAAAATAAATACAAAGTTACCTGTAAACTAAATATAAATCCTAAAATAGCTATAATATAAGTATTAATTACATTGTAGCTATCTTAGGGTTTATTTTACAGGTAAGTATTTATTTTTAAATAGGAATAATTTATTAAAGTATAGTGTAGTGTTAGGTGTAATTGTAACTTAGGTTAGGATTTATTTCACAGGTAAATTTCTCTTTATTTTAGCTAGGTAAGCTATTAAATAGTTAATAACTATTTAATAGTTATTGTACATGGTTAAAATAAATTGAAAGGTACCTGTAAAATAAATATAAATCCTAAGATAGCTAGAATATAATTATTATTTATATTGTAGCTATATTAGGGTTTATTTTATAAGTAAGTATTTAGTTTTAAATAGGATTCATTTAGTTAATAAGAGTTAATTTATTTAGATGTATTTAATTAATATTTAAGTTAGGGGGGCGTTATGGTTAGGGTTAGACTTAGGTTTAGGGGTTAATCATTTTATTACAGTGGCGGCGGCGTAGTGGGGGGCAGGATAGGGGTTAATAAATTTATTATAGGTTGCGGCGGGTTCATGGAGTGGCGGTTTAGGGGTTAAACTATTTATTTAGTTGCGGAGAGGTGCGGGATCAGCAGGATAGGGGTTAATAATTTTATAATAGAGGGCGACGGTATAGGGGGGGCAGGATAGGGGTTACTAGGTATAATGTAGGTGGCAGCGGTGTCCGGGAGCGGCGGTTTAGGGGTTAATACATTTATAAGAGTTGCGGCAGGGTCTAGGAGCGGCGGTTTAGGGGTTAATACATTTATAAGAGTTGCGGCAGGGTCTAGGAGCGGCGGTTTAGGGGTTAGTAACTTTATTTAGTTGCGGGGGCCTCCGGGGGCGCCGGTATAGGGGGTAGAACAGTGCAGTTTAGTGTGAGTGCTTAGTGACAGGCTAGCAATAAAGCTGGGAAAAAGCCGAAGGGCAGCGAGATCGGATGAGTGATAACTGTCACAGTCCGCTGCTCATCGCCCCGCGGCTTTTTGACAGCTTTATTTGATAACTTAGGCGAACGTATTCAAGGTCCGCGGCGGCGAAGGTAGGCGAGCTTAGGCGGACGTATTGGGCCGGCGAAGCCAGAAAAGTAGACGGCTTGATAACTACCCCCCAATACCACCTCTGCTGGGTAGCCAATCCAGGTATCAACTACTTCACATGATTGTATCATGACAGAAGGCACGGAGGAGGGCGGGAGCATGAAAATCAGAGGAGGTAACCCATGAACGCTCCTCCGGACCGTAGCCCCTCCAGTGAACCAAATACTGTACACGGCCCCTGGACATACGAGAGTCAATAATGCTGTTGACCTCATACTACTCATGGTTGTCAACAAATATAGGAAGGGGATGAGGCAACACAGGGGTAAACCGATTACAAATCAATGGTTTCAAGAGGGAGACATGAAAAACATTGGAGATGCGCATTGCAGGAGGAAGGTCAAGAGCGTAGGCCACAGGATTGACCCGCTGGAGTATTCAAAAAGGACCAACATAATGGGGAGCCAGTTTATTGGAAGGCACACGAAGGTTCAAGTTGCAGGAGGACTGCTAAACTCTCTCACCAACCTGGTAGGAAGGCGTGGGCAGACGCCTACGATCAGCCTGGAACTTTTGGCGCTGCAACGATGAAGGCAGTCCTGAATCTGCACCCACATGGAACTGAGTTGCCGGAGATGGTCCTCCAAAGCCGGAATACCCTGAGACATGAATGAATCGGGCAACAAGGATGGTTGAAACCCATAATTCGCCATGAACGGGGATAACTTAGAGGAAGCATTATTAGCACTATT
The DNA here is from genome assembly GCF_027579735.1 of Bombina bombina. Classification (NCBI taxonomy): domain Eukaryota; kingdom Metazoa; phylum Chordata; class Amphibia; order Anura; family Bombinatoridae; genus Bombina; species Bombina bombina. The sequence continues at coordinate 1,013,356,337 of NC_069501.1, read as the reverse complement.
ATGAGCAAACTCTGCCCAAGGTAACAGTTCAGACCAATTATTGTGGTGATCTGAGAGATAGCAATGGAGGAACTGTTCCAGAGCTTGATTAGACCGTTCCGCAGCCCCATTGGATTGAGGGTGATATGCAGAGGAGAAGGAAAGCTGGATCCCCATTTGAGCACATTAGGAACACTAAAATCCGGAGACAAACTGGCTGCCCCGGTCCGACACTATCTCCTTGGGTAACCCATGTAAACGGAAGACCTCCCAGGCAAAAATTGAAGGAAGCTCCTGAGCGGTAGGCAACTTCTTCAAGGGAATGCAATGTGACATTTTGGAAAACTGTCAACCACCATAAGGATAACAATATTGCCATTGGAAACAGGGAGCTCGACAATGAAGTCCATGGAAAGATGTGTCCAAGGATGCTCACCATTAGCAATAGGTTGAAGAAGCCCCACAGGAAGACGTCAAGGAGTCTTATTCTGTGCACAAACTGAGCAGGAGGCAACATCACAACAAAGACCTGGCCACCAGAATTGTCAAGTGACAGACCAAATCATTTGTTTCTTGCCTGGGTGACCTACGGCTTTAGGATAGTGGTAAGTGTGCAAAAGTTTAGTTTGAAGACTCTCAGAAACAAAACACTTACCACTAGGTTTCTCAGGAGGTGCATTGGTTTGTGCAGCCAGCATCTCCTCCCCCAAGGGAGAAGTCAAATTAGTACGTATGGTTGCCAAAATATGGTCAGGAGGTATAACTGGAGTAGGTACAGACTCCTCCTTGGACAGAGGCGAAAATTGTCGAGAGAGGGCATCAGCCCTAACATTCTTACTACCAGGCAGGTAGGATACCACATAATTAAACCAAGACAAAAATAGCGCCCATCTGGCCTGTCGGGGCGACAAACGTTTTGCTTCAGATAGATAAGTTAAATTCTTGTGGTCAGTAAGAATGAGCACTGACATGCTAGTACCCTCGAGAAGATGCCTCCATTCCTTGAGTGCCAAAATTATGGCCAGTAATTCCCTGTCACCAATTTCATAATTGCACTCTACTGGAGACAATTTCTTAGAGAAGAAACCACATGGATGCAAGGACCCGTCAGGCGTAGGACGTTGAGACAAGAGGGCACCTACTCCAGTCTCAGACGCATCAACCTCAAGAACGAAATGCAGGACAGGGTTAGGATGAGCCAGAACTGGAGCGGCAGCAAAGGCAGTCTTAAGACTATCAAAGGCCTTAATGGCAGTTGGTGACCAATGGAGTGGATCATTCTCTTAAGGGTCATGTCTGAAGTTTTTAATAAACTTTCTATAGTAATTGGCGAACCCCAAAAAACTTTGAATAGACCGAAGACCAACTGGACGAGGCCACTGCAGAACTGCAGATAACTTGTCAGGATCCATAGAGAACCCTGCAACGGAGATAACATAACCTAGGAAGGTTATTTGAGTCTGATGGAACTCACATTTCTCGAGTTTGCAAAACAGGCCATTCTCACGTAGTCTCTGAAGAACCCGTGTAACATCAGAACAATGAGCCTCAAGTGTGGGTGAGTATATGAGGATGTCGTCTAGGTACACCACAACACACTGTTACAACATATCTCGTAGGACATCCTTAATAAATTCCTGGAAAACAGCAGGAGCATTATATAGGCCAAAGGGCATTACACGATACTCATAATGCCCGCTCCTGGTGTTAAATGCTGTTTTCCATTCGTGGCCCTCCTTGATCCTAACGAGATTGTACGCTCCTCTCAAATCAAGTTTAGTAAAGATTGTAGCTCCCTGGAGGCGGTCAAAGAGTTCCGTAATAAGCAGAATAGGGTAAGCATTCTTAATAGTAAGACAATTAAGACCCCTATAATCGATGCATGGTCTTAACTCGCCACCCTTTTTCTTCACAAAGAAGAAGCCAGCATCTGCAGGAGAGCAGGATTTGCGGATGATCCCCCGTGACAGAGCATCGGCAACATACTCCTCCATAGCACAATTCTCCACAACAGACAGAGGGTAAACCCGGCCCGAGGAGGAATGGCTCCGGGTTGCAGGTCTATGGCACAATCGTAAGACCGGTGAGGAGGCAACGTACCGGCACGCACCTTGTAAAAAATGTCTTGGAACTCTCGGTACTCCTCTGGCAATTGAGATACCGAAGAAGTGCACAAGACTTTAACTGGTTTCTGAAGTGGAAATACATTGTGGAGACCACGACAAAATTTCGGACTTGCGCCAGTCGAGACTGGGATTGTGCTTTTGGAGCCAGGTATAACCCAGAACAACCGGAAAATGTGGAGAGTTTATCACCTGGAACTGGAGGGTTTCAAAATGGAGAGCCCAAACAGCCATGGATAATGGAACTATTTCGTGAGTAACGAGTGTGGGCTGAAGGGGCCTGCCATCAATGGCCTCAATAGCAAATGGATCAGACCTAGGCAAAACAGGAATTGAGTGCTTTGATACAAAAACACTGTCAATGAAATAGCCCGCAGCACCGGAGTCAACAAGAGCCTGGGTGATTATGGAGGAGTCCACCTAGGAAAGGACAACCGTGACCAAAGGTTTCTCCTTTAGCGGTTCCGGGGACGAGGATAAACCACCCAAGGTCTGCCCCTGACAGGACCTTAGGTGTGAGTGTTTCCCGGCCGTGTTGGACAAGACTTCAAAAGGTGGCCCTTGCGTAATGTCAGGGTGCCAGGAATCAGACTGAGACGAGAAGTGCAAAAATAATCACACCTTTATTAATAGTAAACAATAATAAAAAGTACACAAGTCAAATAACAAGCCAGGAATCAAAACCAGAGCTGGTAGTCAGACGAGCCAAGTCAGGAGCCAAAGCGAATAGTCAGACGAGCCGGAATCAGGAACAAGGAGAACAGCAGAGTCAGGAACAAGCCAGGGATCAGGAACCAGGAGGGACGTCAGACAGCCAGGTAATACACAGGAGCTCTCACAAACAGGTCTGAGACAACGCAAGGGCAAAGCATACTGAACAGAGGCCCTTTAAATAATAAGTGATGACATCTCAATTCTGAGACTGCATCCTGTCTCACACAGATGATGTATACCAGTCTGGCCATAAAAGGAAGTGCAGGAAATGAGCAGCATCACACAGTATGCACCAGAGTCAGCAAGAGAGGTGAGTAAAATGGCTGCCAGCAACACATGGCAAACAAAACAGGGAATAAACCCTGACACAAATGCTTTGCTGAAATCTAGATATGCTACATCAACTGCTCCATCATGGTCTAATACTTTTGTTACACAATCAAAGAAGTCAATTAAATTAGTCTGACATGAGCTCCCTGAAGTAAACCCATGTTGATTTTGATCCTCTAAATTGTTTGTCTTTATGTAAGTCATAATTATTTCTTTTAAGAGACTTCCCATTAATTTCCCTGCTACTGAAGTTAAACTAACGGGCCTGTAATTACCATATTCCTCCCTACTGCCCTTAAAATGAAGAGGTACTACATTTGCTATTCTCCAATAATCTGAAACAGCTCCTTTTAATAGTGACTGATTAAACAGATTCATTTTTGGGGCATTATTTCTTAGAGAATTCAGAAAGTTCATCTCCTGTGCAGTCTGCACTTTCATTTTTCTGCAAGCTGGAGAATATTTTGATCATCAAGGCCTAGAAGAGAGCCTGCAATTTTAGCACCAGGGCTGGTTGATATAATCTTACCCAATATTGAACCTATTGTGGTGTTACTCTAGTAACACTAACTAATTTAGTATACGATCCATTGAAAGTCATTGGTTAATTTTTATCATTATAACTGTAAGAAGATCATATGTATTTATGGAGTTAACAGTCCTTAAAGAGACATAGAGCATGCACATTTCTTGACATCACTGCTACTTAAAGCCCTACATGATCAACAAAAAAGTACTGATAAATTGTGAGATCAGTATTTTTGCAAACACATGTACAGTACATTGTAAAAATGCTTGCTGCAAAATGTAGCACTGTTTGTTTTTTTACAATAGTCAAGAAAGGTTTAAAAAAACCAAAATGACTTTATTATAATAAGTAAAATCACTCATTTTTTTTTATCATGTTTGTACCATTTGAAGATACTGATTTAGGCAAAATGCATGCACATTCTCATCCCATACATCCTAGTTACGATGCATTGTATTAGTGCAAAACTGCAAGCTACACTACACATAAGTCATATGATTATTTATATAGTGCTCTTATTTTATTTTTATTTATCAATGTCCATTTAACCTTTTTATTAAATTCATTTATATCTGCCTCTCGTCACATCCTTGAGTTGAAACTGACTTTTTTTTATAATTAACTGAGCAGTATCTGTGCCGTCACTGTTCACCTCTTGTCACATAGAATGAATTCCACTGTGAAGGATACATTTAACATGAAAATGTCCTCAAAATGTTAAAAAAATGTCTACACTAACCTAAGCAATAACAATTCTTTGTTATTGGTGTTTGTATCTCTGCAAAATCCCAATGGCCGGCCCTCATTCATGTCTACAAGGAGTCTGAGACATCTTTCACTCCTAGCAAGATTATTACTGTAGCAAAACATACATGAAACTATTTTACTCTTTAAACATTTACATTACCACTCACATGACCTATGTACAGTATCTAAACATGTAAAATGATAATCATTTTATGACAAAAATCTATAAGTTGTAAATATTAGTAATCTGTTTTTAAACAAACGTTTCTTACAACATATTTACACAAATATATTTCCTCACAGCAACGAGTATCAATTTAAACGTAACCGTATCCGTGCAGAAATACTTTATCATGTTCAAATAATTTGATCCATTTGCATAATTGGTTTTCTTTAAGTCCCTTGAATACATAAAGATTGTGGAATCTTTAACAAACTTAAAAACTTAACCTAAGAAGATTGCTGTTTCAGAACATTTTCTTCTAATGTCTTGCATGATGTGGTTCCTCTTTTGGGGAGGACAACAGGATATAGTGATATTGTAATAGTCATCTGGCTGAAATACACAGCGTGCATGATAGCCGAGCTCTGGACACCGTTGTGTGATATCATGTGCAGATCCCTCTCAAGGATAACCTGCTGATTTGTTTAAACCTCACAGGTAAAGGACAGACTTCCAAATGTCTACTTGGTTTCACATAGACTGATGCTGCAAGTTATCTTTAATGTGGTAGAGTGTTAAACAAAATGCTTTTATTCTCCGGCTATCAAGAATAAGGGGCCATGATCTCAAGCTGGAGATTATTAGGTTGAGGAGTAATTTGCAGAATAACTTATTTACAGAAAGGGTAATGAGTTCATGGAATAGAGCAGTGTTTCTCAACCTTTGGTTGTCCTACCTCTGGGAAAACAAGGACCACAGGCAAGGGGTACACAGAAGTGTTAGAGATGTGATGAATTGCTCCTGACACTGCAGTGCTTTTTTAAACAATTGTGTGCAGTGCAAATACCAGGGTTCTGATCTAACTTGCTGCTGCATTGAGTCTGGGGGTTAATTCGGGGGAGGGGCATATGAAGCTAGCCACTGCAGGGCAATTTGGAAAGTAATATTTTTATTTATGAATGCACATTTCAGTGATTGTCAATTAGTGCTTCTACATAAATTTATAGAAATGATTTAAATGTTGCAAACTTTTAAATAACATATAGTGCCCCTTTAACTGTTGAGCATAATGTCCCTTTAAATTTACACTTGAGAAGGAAATGTGGGCAGACTTGATGGGCTTTCTATGTTTTTAACAATGGGTATGCCTGAGCTAGACAAATACTAAGAATCAGGGAGCCATAATTCCTGGAATTTGACTTCTGCCACTTAAAGGGATATTCTAGCCAAAATTGGAATTCACATGGATGCTTTTCGGTTTTGAATAAAAGCATTTTTGTACTATAGATGTATTAGCAAAAATGCTTCTATTAAAAGCTATAGCTTTTTAAAAAAGTGTATTTAAGTATGCACCGTGCCCCAGCATTTTAAACACAACACTTGCTCATATAGCATAAGATGCTTGTACCATCTGGTGATGGCTCAATTTGTTAATTGCTGATATGATACAAGCCCCAATGGTGCTCTGAGCAGCTGCAGTATTTAAAATGTTGGTGCACTGAGAATATCTAGCTATGCTTCACATGCACGTGCAGAGAAAAATGTTAGCACTAAAACAGTGATAACTTTTACTATTACACTTGAAATTAGTTTTAACTCTTGGGGGGCGATTTATCAAGCTCCCTATGGCTCTCGATGCCCCTTGTTTCTGAAGGCTCGCCGGAGACAGAAGTCTAAAGACCGCTGCTCCATAACTTGTCGAATACGATCGGGTGGATTGACACCTCCTGCTAGCGGCCGATTGACCGCCAATCTGTAGTGGGCGGCAATTCACCAGCAGTTCAAAATAACTGCTGGTGCAATGATAAATGGCAACAGCGTATGCTGTCGCCATTTATCAATGTGCAGCGGACATGATACGCTACATCATATCATGTCCGCTCGCACTATAATAAATATACCCCTTAGTGTATGCTGTGCAAAATAAATATTCAGCAAGGGATTATTTATCAAATTCTAGGTTAATATATGATGTTGTAGAGAGAGTTATTATTGAGTGCCAAATAGTGGCAAAGAGTGTTTAAAAAAGAATAGCATAAAACAATAAATGAATTCCCTTTGTTAATCCCCATGTCCACAACAGACATTATTGTTGCAGATAAAACTCTAAATTCTGTTCATTTACGATTGTGACAAGTGAATATTGTGAAATTTTCAGTTACATAATGAATAACTAGAAATAGGACAAAGAAACAGAGCAAAATATCCTGTTTGAATGTTGCCATACTAAGGGTTCATAATTAAACTGATTTCCTGTAATAGAGGTGTTCAACCTAAAGCTCGAAAGCCTACGTTTGATCCACAGCTTTCGGTGTAGTCTCCCAGTTCCCAGATTGTATGATGTTTGTGTCTGAAGAGCATCCTGTTATACACGTTTGTGATCCTGCACTACTCAATTAACCAACCCTATTTGCAACACACCAAAGTAATTTGAAGAAGATGTCTGAGTTGTGGGAAACGTTTGAACCTTGTTCCAACAAGTTGCTCATTCTTGCACACTATCTGCGAGCATCCAGTATTAAAGAGACATTGTAGTCTTCTTCCTGTATTTCATTTAATAATCTCTTAGTGTGTTCACCTGCCACTCCATGTTTGAAAATTAGGTAAATTTAACTGCATGTAGGAATTATGCGGTATAACAAGCTGATCGTATCATGTCGGATAGGCATTTAATAATTAGGCCCCTATGTGTCACTTGTCATATTAGTTCTGACCACTATTTGACTGACCTGCAAAAAAGCAAAATATATACCATATGGTTAGAGAGGACATCTACGGAGCTGAACTTACTAAACTATACACAGCAACACTGCACGAAAATGAAAATATGTATTGTCATTAAGTGTTGATAAAAGTTATCTCTTTGGTCCTATAAAACTCCCAAGCCCATATTCTCCTAGGCCTCACTCCATGAATTTGTGTGTGTGAAGTAAAAAATGCAATAAAAACAGATTTATTATTATGAGCAATTACGCTTTAGCCTCCTTTCAATATATGTGGTTGAAAGCCCTGTATAAGAATATGAACTCAGAGGTTTCACACAGGTTTCAATAATAATATATACTGAAATATCTTCTGTAAACAAATAGACCATATTTATTTATTTATTTATAAAATATTTTACCAGGAAGGATACATTGAGATTTCTCTCGTTTTCAAGTATGTCCTGGGTCCACAAAACATTGCATTGATACAATAGGGTACAATAAAATTCAAAAACAATAATAATACACAATAGATGCAAAAATTTTACATAGAACAGGGAAGAAATATATAATCAACCATGACAGGTGCATTCTGTTTTGAGATATGTAGATATGTAGAGAGGGATCTCTTAAAGGATATTAGGCTTGGGGAATGTTTGAAAGTGTGCGGGAGGTCATTCCATAACTGTGGCGCTCGGTAGGAAAAGGAAGATTGAGCTGCTTTCTTTTTGTATTGAGGCAAGCTAAATAATGTGCTGGTACTGGATCAGAGGTTATAGGAGGTAGGAATAGCCGGGGAGAGCATTCTGCTCTTGTAGGGTGGGAGCTTCCCAGAAAGGCTCTTAAACACAAGGCAGGAAAGATGGAGGGTGCGTCTGGATTCCAGCGTCAGCCAGTGTAGTTCTTTTAGTATGTCACAATGGTGGGTCTTGTAGTTACATTGTAGCACAAAGCGGCAGAACGAGTTATACAATGTATTAAGTTTATTAAGGTGAGTTTGCAGTGCAGGTGCGTATATTACGTCCCCATAATCCATGATAGGCATCAGCATTTGCTGTACAATCTTTTCCTTTACTGTAGGGCTGAGGCAGGATTTGATTCTATACAGGGCACCTAGTTTTGGATAAAGTTTAGATGCAAGTTTTTCTATGTGGAGGCCAAAACATAGATTGGGGTCTAACAACATACCCAAGTATTTGAAAGAGTAGACTGCGGTAAGCGTGCAATTGGATTTTGTTTTGATGCGTAGATGGGAATTTTGTAATTTGTGTAATTTAGGCCCAGTTCCAAAGATCATTGTGACAGTTTTGTCAGTGTTTAGGAAGAGTTTGTTTTTTGAGATCCACTTTTCTACCTCTGTGAACTGGTCTTGGAGCACTGCTTCAAGCTGCGGCAGATCAGATTTGTTTGCATAGATTACCGTGTCGTCTGCGTACATGTGTACAGTTGAGGATTTGCAGACATTAGGCAAATCATTTATTAATAATGTGAATAGTAGGGGGCCGAGAATGGAACCTTGGGGAACACCACACGTGACTGGGAGAGGGAGAGAGTCACTGTTAGAAACAGAGACATATTGTGATCGATCCGATACATATGATCTAAACCAGGTTAACGGACGATCAGCAATACCAGAGTTTTTTAGTTTGAGCAGTAGTATGTCGTGGTCCACTGTGTCAAAAGCCTTAGCAAAATCAAGGAAAATAGCTCCAGTTAGGTCTCCTTGTTCCATGCCAGTTTGGATGTCGTTGCAAACTTTTAGGAGGGCAGTTGTAGTGGAGTGATTCGGTTGAAAACCTGATTGATCAGGGGTCAGATAGTTAGAAAGTTGGTAATACTCGCATAATTGCATATGGACGCATTTTTCTAAGAATTTTGACAATACTGGGAGCAATGATATAGGACGATAGTTAGAAACCAAGGTTAACTCCCCACTTTTATGAATAGGCACTACTCTTGCAGTTTTCCAGAGTTTGGGTATGTAGCCAAACACCAAGGATTAGTTAATTAGGGTTGTGACAGGCTTACCAATTGCCGGCGCACTGAGCTTCAACAGCATTGCTGGGATTTGATCAGGTCCAGACTGGTTTTTCATTTTTAGATTATTAAGGTTTTTCTTAACGACATTGATGGATACAGGTCTAAAATTGAACTTCTCTATATTGGGCCTTTGCTGTTTTAGTGGGGCCTGATCCACATTTGTAGCTTCAGGATGCGTGCCATTTATTAGTTTGTCAATCAGGGTGGTGGAGCATCCGACAAAATAATTGTTAAAGGCATTTGCTACTTCTAAGGGGAGTTGCAGGTTTTGGTTATCCACATTGACAGTGGAGGGTTGGGAGTGGATTGGTGAATTTTGTAAGTTATTTATGAGTTTCCAAAACTTTCTAGGGTTAGATATGTTATTTTTCAGATTTTCACAGAAATATTGGGCCTTAGCCAATTTTGTTTGTTTAGTGCATATATGTTGCCATTGTCTATATACACAGTGATAATTCATAGAGCCAGTATGCTTGAACTTTGACCACAATGAATCCCGATATTGGTACATTTGAATGAGGTCAGCTGTGATCCAATTCAAGTGTGCTCCTTTTACTCTCACCTTACGGAGCAGGGCATGTAAATTCCAAACTTGTAGGAGTTCAGACTGAAAGAATTCAACTGCAGAGTCTAGATCTGGGATTAGGTTTAATCTGTGCTAGGGGAGGTTCTTGATGTCATTTAGAAATGATTGAATATTACATTTTTTTAAGGACCTGGTGATTTTAACCTTGGGAGAGGATTTAGTAGCCTTTATTTTGCGCACGCAGTACACTAAGCAGTGGTCACTGAAATTGTTAGGGAGAACACCTGCCTCCTGGATTCGGTCGGGAGAAGTGGAGAGAATCCAGTCGAGCAGGGTATGATTATGGCTTTTGATGTTTATGCGAGTTGGGGAGGAGATTAATTGCGTTAGCTGCAAAGATTTAAACAGTGAGCGACAACTGTTATTTTTTGGATTCAGCCAATCAATGTTAAAATCTCCAAAAACCAAAATTTCACTTTTTGGGTTTTGAGCTATGGATTCACTAAGGAGCTGTGCTATGTCCGAAATGGAATGCACAGGGGAGCTAGATGGGCGGTAGATTCCTGCAACAATGATTGATTTACTGCAAGGGATCTCAATTTTGCCAGAAAGGAAATCAAAGGTGCCAGGAGAGCTAGATTTTTGTATGGGGGTGAACTTTGTGGAATTGTCAACATAAATTACAATGCCGCCTCCTCTCTTTGCTCTGTCAATTCTATGGCATGAATACCAATGTATTGCAATGGCAGAGTCAGATATTTTTGCAGTTAGCCATGATTCAGAGATCACAATGATTTTTGGCTTGTATTGTAAACACAGACGGCTAGATTTAGAGTTCTGCGACCAAAGGGGTGCGTTAGCTACGCTGGCTTTTTTTCTCCCGCACCTTTTAAATCCGCTGGTATTTAGAGTTCACAGAAGGGCTGCGTTAGGCTCCAAAAAAGGGAGCGTAGAGCATATTTACCGCCACTGCAACTCTAAATTCCAGCGGTGCTTATGGACGCGGCCAGCTTAAAAAACGTGCTTGTGCACGATTCCCCCATAGAAAACAATGGGGCTGTTTGAGCTGAAAAAAAACCTAACACCTGCAAAAAAGCAGCGTTCAGCTCCTAACGCAGCTACATTGTTTCCTATGGGGAAACACTTCCTAAGTCTGCACCTAACACCCTAACATGTACCCCGAGTCTAAACACCCCTAACCTTACACTTATTAACCCCTAATCTGCCGCCCCCGCTATCGCTGACCCCTGCATATTATTATTAACCCCTAATCTGCCGCTCCGTACACCGCTGCAACCTACGTTATCCCTATGTACCCCTAATCTGCTGCCCCTAACACCGCTGACCCCTATGTTATATTTATTAACCCCTAATCTGCCGCCCCCGCTATCGCTGACCCCTGCATATTATTATTAACCCCTAATTTGCCGCTCCGTACACCACCGCAACCTACGTTATCCCTATGTACCCCTAATCTGCTGCCCCTAACACCGCTGACCCCTATATTATATTTATTAACCCCTAATATGCCGCCCCCAACGTCGCCGATACCTACCTACACTTATTAACCCCTAATCTGCCGACCGGACCGCACCGCTACTATAATAAATGTTTTAACCCCTAATCCGCCTCACTCCCGCCTCAATAACCCTATAATAAATAGTATTAATCCCTAATCTGCTCTCCCTAACATCGCCGACACCTAACTTCAAGTATTAACCCCTAATCTGCCGACCGGAGCTCACCGCTACTCTAATACATTTTTTAACCCCTAAAGCTAATTCTAACACCTAAGTTAAATATAATTTTATTCTAATGAAATAAATAAATTCTTATTAAATAAATTATTCCTATTTAAATCTAAATACTTACCTGTAAAATAAACCCTAATATAGCTACAATATAAATAATAATTATATTGTAGCTATTTTAGGATTAATATTTATTTTACAGGCAACTTTGTATTTATTTTAACCAGGTACAATAGCTATTAAATAGTTAATAACTATTTAATAGCTACCTAGTTAAAATAATTACAAAATTACCTGTAAAATAAATCCTAACCTAAGTTACAATTAAACCTAACACTACACTATCAATAAATAAATTAAATAAACTACCTACAATTATCTACAATTAAACCTAACACTACACTATCAATAAATAAATTAAATAAAATACCTACAAATAAATACAGTGAAATAAACTAACTAAAGTACAAAAAATAAAAAAGAACTAAGTTACAAAAAATAAAAAAATATTTACAAACAGAAAAATATTACAACAATTTTAAACTAATTACACCTACTCTAAGCCCCCTAATAAAATAACAAAGCCCCCCAAAATAAAAAAATGCCCTACCCTATTCTAAAATTAAAATAGAAAAGCTCTTTTACCTTACCAGCCCTGAAAAGGGCCCTTTGCGGGGCATGCCCCAAAGAATTCAGCTCTTTGCCTGTAAAAAAAAACATACAATACCCCCCCCAACATTACAACCCACCACCCACATACCCCTAATCTAATCAAAATCCCCCTTAAATAAACCTAACACTAAGCCCCTGAAGATCTCCCTACCTTGTCTTCACCACACCGGGTCCCGATCTGTCCAGAAGAGCCTCCGAAATCTTCATCCAAGCCCAAGCGGGGGCTGAAGAGTGACGTCCATCCTCCGGCTGAAGTCTGGATCCAAGCGGCGGCTGAAGAAATCCATCATCGGGCTGAAGTCTTGATCCAAGCGGGCGCTGAAGAAGTCCATCATCGGGATGAAGTCTTCTATGAAGCGGCATCTTCAATCTTCTTTCTTCCGGAGCCATCATCTTCCAGCTGACGCGGATCCATCCTCTTCTACCGACGCCTACTCGCCGAATGATGGTTCCTTTAAATGACGTCATCCAAGATGGCGTCCGTCGAATTCCGATTGGCTGATAGGATTCTATCAGCCAATCGGAATTAAGGTAGGAAAATTCTGATTGGCTGATGGAATCAGCCAATCAGATTCAAGTTCAATCCGATTGGCTGATCCGATCAGCCAATTAGATTGAGCTCGCATTCTATTGGCTGATCGGAACAGCCAATAGAATGCGAGCTCAATCTGATTGGCTGATTGGATCAGCCAATCGGATTGAACTTGAATCTGATTGGCTGATTCCATTAGCCAATCAGAATTTTCCTACCTTAGGGTTAGGGTTAGAATTAGCTTTAGGGGTTAAAAAATGTATTAGAGTAGCGGTGAGCTCCGGTCGGCAGATTAGGGGTTAATACTTGAAGTTAGGTGTCAGCGATGTTAGGGAGAGCAGATTAGGGGTTAATACTATTTATTATAGGGTTATTGAGGCGGGAGTGAGGCGGATTAGGGGTCAATACATTTATTATAGTAGCGGTGCGGTCCGGTCGGCAGATTAGGGGTTAATAAGTGTAGGTAGGTAGCGGCGACATTGGGGGCGGCATATTAGGGGTTAATAAATATAATATAGGGGTCGGCGGTGTTAGGGGCAGCAGATTAGGGGTTCATAGGGATAACGTAGGTTGCGGCGGTGTACGGAGCGGCAGATTAGGGGTTAAACATTTTTAATAGAGTGGCGGCGATGTGGGGGGACCTCGGTTTAGGGGTACATAGGTAGTTTATGGGTGTTAGTGTACTTTAGAGCACAGTAGTTAAGAGCTTTATAAACCGGCGTTAGCCCAGAAAGCTCTTAACTACTGACTTTTTTCTGCGGCTGGAGTTTTGTCGGTAGATTTCTAACGCTCACTTCAGCCAAGACTCTAAATACCGGCGTTAGGAAGATCCCATTGAAAAGATAGGATACGCAATTGGCGTAGGGGGATCTGCGGTATGGAAAAGTCGCGGCTGGAAAGTGAGCGTTAGACCCTTTCCTGACTGACTCCAAATACCAGCGGGCGGTAAAAACCAGCGTTAGGAGCCTCTAACGCTGGTTTTGATGGCTACCGCCCAACTCTAAATCTAAGCCCAAGCTTGCAGTGCATCGATTTTTGATAGTAAGCTGCGGATATTACAGTGCACAAAGGAGAGGCCTTTTTTAGTTGGAAGGCTAGGAATGGAATTTGCTGGGGGACCAGGGTTAGACCCATATCCCAGAACTCACTGGTAAACTAACATTAAATAAATTACCCTATAATAAAGTGTCATGTAAAACAGAATAGTTAGGCCCCATTTGCCTTTTCTATAGCTGAAAGGCTTCATATTAGATACGGTTCAAAATGCAATACATACCAGCACAATTACAGGTGCCCAAAATTCCCCAAGAAACACTAAGATGAGATATTATACCCTTTTAATTGTTCAATTAGATATGGGTGGGGGGGGGGGGGGAATTAGAAAGATTTAGAGATGTGCAGTGTAAGCACTTTTAAATAAAATAAAGTTATTACAGAGCTGTAAAAGTAATTCATTTTGTTAGGTTATACTGGCGCTAGGAAAATCCCACGCAAAAACGTCATTTTTTTAGTGCGGAATGGACATTGCGTTACAGGCTAAAATGCTTGCAGTATAGCTATACTGACACGATAGCTGCGTTACTGCCATTACACTGAAATTGCCATTTTTCAACGTTAAAATCCGTAACACAAAACTCGTAATCTACCTGAAAGTTAGCTATATAATAAGCGTAACTAGTTCATAGAATGGTTCCATTAAAGAGATATAAATCCCAAAATGTTTATTTCATGATTCAGATAGAACATACAATTTTTAACAATTTTCCAATTTATTTCTATTATTACATTTTCTTAGTTCTCTTGGTATCTTTTTCTGAAAAGCAGAGATGTAAGCTCTGAAGCATGCACATATCTAGAACACTATATGGCAGCAGTTTTGCAAAAATTTTATCCATTTGCAAGGGCACTAGAGAAAAAATAGAGAGAGAAGCATTGTCTGGCTCCTGAAAATATGTACAGATGCCTGGATCTTGGGTAAAACATGTTAGTTAAAGGGACAGTCTACAATACAATGTTTATTGTTTTGAAAAATAGATAATCCCTTTATTACCCATTCCCCAGTTTTGCATAACCAACACCGTTATATTAATATACTTTTTACCTCTGTGATTACCTTGTCTCTAAGCATCTTCTGACAGCCCCCTGATCACATTACTTTTTATTTATTATCTATTGACTTGCATTTAGTACTGTGTTGTGCTAAATCTTAAATAACTCCTCATGCATGAACATAATCAGGTAGATTACGAGTTTTGCGTTACTGCTTTTAACACTGAAAAAATGGCCAGTAACGCATATTACGAGACGTGTCGGTATTGCTATAACGCAAGCATTTGTGTGGGATTTTCATAGTGCCGGTATTACAGGTTGTGCGTTCAGGCTAAAATGCTTGCGTTACAGCCAATACCGACACAATCCATTCCGCCATCTGAGAGCAGTAGTTATGGATTTTGTGTAACAAAAATGTTTCACAAAACTCATAACTAAAGTGTTACAAAGTACACTAACACCCATAAACTACCTATTAACCCTTAAACCGCCACACTCCTGCTTTACAAACACTATATTAAACGTATTAACCCCTAATCCGCTGCCCACCCACATTGCAACTATTTAATACATTTATTAACCTCTAATCTGCCGCCCCGACATTGTCAACACTATAATAAAGCTATTAACCCCTAATCCGCCCCCCGGATATCCTCGACACTATAATAAAGTTATTAACCCCTAAACTTACGGCCTCCCACATCGCTGCCACTAAATAAACCTATTAACCCCTAAACCGCCGGCCCCCCACATCGCAAAACACTAAATTAAACTATTAACCCTTAAACCTAACACCACCCTAACTTTAAATATAAATTACAATATAACTATATTTAAATAAATAAAAACTTACCCTTGAAATAAAAATAAACCTAACATTAAACTATACATTAACCTAACATAACTATTCTAATAAAATAAAAAAATACTTCAATTAAAAAAATCTAAATTACAAATTTAAAAAAACCTAACACTACGAAAAAATCTAAAATTACAAAAAATAATTAACACTAAATTACGAAAAATAAAAAACAATAAGCTTACAAAAAATAAACTAAATGATCAAAAATAAAATCAATTACACCTAATCTAATAGCCCTATAAAAATAAAAAGCCCCCCAAAATATAAACACCCCCTAGACTACAATAAACTACCAATAGCCCCTAAAAGGGCCCTTTTTAGGGCATTGCCCTAAGTTAAATAGCTCTTTTACCTGTAAAAAAATCCCCCAACAGTAAAACCACCACCCAACCAACCATCCAAAATAAAAAAACTAACTCTAAAAAAAAAATAAGCTACCCATTGCCCCTAAAGTGGCATTTGTATGGGCATTGCCCTTAAAAGGGCATTCAACTCTTTTTCATTGCCCTTAAAAGGGCATTTAGCTCTTTTCAAATTGCCCAAACCCTAATCTGAAAAAAACCCACCCCCAAAAATAAAAAAAAATCCTAACACTAACCCCAGAATATCTACTCACGGTTCCTGAAGTCCGGACATCCATCTCCATCCAGGCGGCAAAAAGTCTTCATCCAAGTGGCGACATCTTCATCCATTGTGGGGGCATCTACTATCTTCATCCCGGTGGCGTGGAGCGAAGCGGCGAAGACATCCAGCGCAGAGCATCCTCTTCATACTGTACCCGCCGTACACTGAAGCTTCAATGCAAGGTAGCCGTTTCAAAATGGCGTACCTTGCATTCCTATTGGCTGATTTGATTCTTCAAATTCAAATCAGCCAATAGGATGAGAGCTAATGAAATACCATATGAAGAGGATGCTCCACGCTGGATGTCTTTGCCGTTCCCTTCCCCTGCATTCTAGGGTTAGTGTTAGGTATTTTTTTTATTTATTGGGGTGTTTTTTTTCAGATTAGGGTTTGGGCAATTTGAAAAAGAGCTAAATGCCCTTTTAAGGGCAATGAAAAAGAGCTGAATGCCCATTCAAATGCCCCTTTAGGGGCAATGGGTAGCTTAGGTTTTTTTTAGAGTTATTTTTTTATTTTGGGGGTTAGTTGGGTGGTGGGTTTTACTGTTGGGGGGACTTTGTATTTTTTTTACAGGTAAAAGAGCTGTTTAAAGGGACATGAAACTCATGATTCAGATAGAGAATACAATTTTAAACAACTTTCCAATTTACTTAAATTATTTAATTTGCTTCCTTTTCTTGTTATCCTTTGCTGAAATGTTTATCTAGGAAAGCTCAGGAGCAGCAAAGAACCTAGGTTCTAGCTGCTGATTGGTTGCTGCATATATATACTATATATATGCTTGCCATTGGCTAACCCATGTGTTCAGTCAGCAACGAGTAGTGCATTGCTTCTCATTCAACAAAGCATAGCAAGAGAACAAAGAAAATTTGATAATAGGAATAAATTAGAAAATTGCTTAAAATTGCATGCTCCATCTGAATCATTAAAGAAAAAATTTGGGTTTCATATCCCTTTAACTAAGGGGAATGCCCTACAAAAGGTCCTTTTAAGGGCTATAGGTAGTTTATTGTAGGCTGGGGGGGGTGGTGATTTTATTTTGAGGGGGCTTTTTTATTTTTATAGGGCTTTTAGATTAGGTGTAATTGTTTTTATTTTTGATAATTTTGTTTCGGCTAGATTAAGAGTTTTGCAGTATGAGTGAAAAAGCAGCGTTATGGCTCTTTTTCACTACCGCTGCTATTACGAATCTTGCAGGTTAACGCAACTTAACTACCGCAGCTTTGGGAGGCCAAAAAGTGAGCGGTACAGCCCATAACCACAAGATTCATACCGCCACCTGAAAGTCAATAGTTATGGGTTTTATGATACAACGCCGTAACATAAAACTCATAACTAAGTGCTAAAAAGTACACTAACACCCATAAACTACCTACTAACCCCTAAACCGAGGCCCTCCTGCATTGCAAACACTAAAATAAATTATTAACCCCTAATCTGCTGCTCCGGACATCGCCGCCACTAGAATAAACACATTAACCCCCAAACCGCCGCACTCCTGCATCGTAAACACTAGTTAAATATTATTAACCCCTAATCTGCTGTCCCTAACATCACCACAACCTACATTACTGTTATTAACCCCTAATCTGCTGCCCCAAAATCGCCACCACTATACTAAAGTTATTAACCCCTAAACCTAACCCTAAGTCTAACCCTAACTTTAATATAATTAAAATCAATCTAAATAAAAATTAATATCATTAACTAAATAATTCCTATTTAAAACTAAATACTTACCTATAAAATAAACCCTAAGCTAGCTACAATATAATTAATAGTTACATTGTAGCTATCTTAGGTTTTATTTTTATTTCACAGGCAAGTTTGTATTTATTTTAACTAGGTAGAATAGTTACTAAATAGTTATTAACTATTTACTAACTACCTAGTTAAAATAAATACAAATTTACCTGTGAAATAAAACCTAACCTGTCTTACACTAACACCTAACCTTACATTACAATTAAATAAATTACATTAATGAAATACAATTAACTAAATTAAATACAATTAACAAAATTACAAAAAACAAACAAACCCTAAATTACACAAAATAAAAAAGAAATTATCAAATTTTTAAACTAATTACACCTAATCTAATAGCCCTATCAAAATAAAAAAGCCCCCCAAAATAAAAAAAAACCCCTAGCCTAAACTAAACTACCAATAGCCCTTAAAAGGGCCTTTTGCGGGGCATTGCCCCAAAGTAATCAGCTTTTACCTGTAAAAAAAAATACAAACAACCCCCAACAGTAAAACCCACCACCCACACAACCAACCCCCCAAATAAAAACCTATCTAAAAAACCTAAGCTCCCCATTGCCCTGAAAAGGGCATTGCCCTTAAAAGGGCATTTAGCCCTTTTCAGCCCAAACCCTAAGCTAAAAATAAAACCCACCCAATAAACCCTTAAAAAAACCTAGCACTAACCCCCGAAGATCCACTTACAGTTTTTGAAGACCCGACATCCATCCTAAACGAAGCGGCAGAAGTCTTCATCGAAGCCGGCAGAAGTCCTCAACAAAGCCGGGAGAAGTCTTCATCCAAGCGGGCCGAAGTCTTCATCCAAGTCAGCAGAAGTCTTCATCCAGACGGCATCTTCTATCTTCATAAATTCAGCACGGAGCGGCTCCATCTTCAAGACACCCGGCGCGGAGCATCCTCTTCTTTCCATGGCGACTGAAGAATGAAGGTTCCTATAAGGGACATCATCCAAGATGGCGTCCCTTGAATTCTGATTGGCTGATAGAATTCTATTAACCAATCGCAATTAAAGGTGAAAAAATCCTATTGACTGATGCAATCAGCCAATAGGATTGAGCTCACATTCTATTGGCTGTTCCAATCAGCCAATAGAATGCAAGCTCAATCCTATTGGCTGATTGGATCAGCCAATAGGATTGAAGCTCAATCCTATTGGCTGATCGCATCAGCCAATAGGATTTTTTCACCTTTAATTCACCTTTAATATTTTCACCTTTAATTCCTTAAAAGAAACTTCATTCTTCAGTCGCCGTGGAAAGAAGAGGATGCTCCGTGCCGGATGTCTTGAAGATGGAGCCGCTCCGCGACGGATGGATAAAGATAGAAGATGCTGTCTGGATGAAGACTTCTGCCGGCTTGGATGAAGACTTCGGCCTGCTTGGATGAAGACTTCTTCTGGCTTCATTAATGACTTCTTGCCGCTTGGATGAAGACTTCTGCCACTTCGTTGAGGATGGATGTCGGGTCTTCAAAAACTGTAAGTGGATCTTCTGGCACGGAGCTTTTCAGGGCAATGGGGAGCTTAGGTTTTTTAGATAGGATTTTATTTGGGGGGTTTGGTTGTGTGGGTGGTGGGTTTTACTGTTGGGGGGTTGTTTGTATTTTTTTTACAGGTAAAAGAGCTGATTTCTTTGGGGCAATGCCCCGCAAAAGGCCCTTTTAAGGGCTATTGGCAGTTTAGTTTAGGCTAGGTTTTTTTTTATTTTGGGGGGCTTTTTTATTTTGATAGGGCTATTAGATTAGGTGTAATTAATTTAAATATTTGATCCTTTTTTGTGTAATTAAGTGTTTTTTTTTTTGTAATTTAGTTAATTGTATTTAATTAATGTAATTTATTTAATTGTAGTGTAAGGTTATGTTTTAGTGTAACTCAGGTTAGATTTTATTTTACAGGTAGGTTTGTATTTATTTTAACTAGATAGTTAGTAAATAGTTAAAATAAATACAAACTTACCTGTGAAATAAAAATAAAACCTAAGATAGCTAAAATGTAACTATTAGTTATACTGTAGCTAGCTTAGGGTTTATTTTACAGGTAAGTATTTAGTTTTAAATAGGAATTATTTAGTTAATGATAGTAAGTTTTATTTAGATTTATTTTAATTACATTAAAGTTAAGGGGTGTTAGGGTTAGACTTAGGGTTAGGTTTAGGGGATAATAACTTTAGTATAGTGGCGGCGACGTTGGGGGCGGCAGATTAGGGGTTAATAAGTGTAGGTAGGTGGCGGCGACATTGGGGGTGGCAGATTAGGGGTTAATAAGTGTAGGTAAGTGGCGGCGATGTCGGGGGCGGCAGATTAGGGGTTAATAAGTGTAATGTAGGTGTTGGCGATGTCGGGGGCAGCAGATTAGGGGTGTTTAGACTCTGGGTTTATGTTAGGGTGTTAGGTGTAAACATAACTTTTCTTTCCCCATAGGAATTAATGGGGCTGCGTTACGGAGCTTTAGGCTCCTTTATTGCAGGTGTTAGGCTTTTTTTTTATCCGGCTCTCCCCATTGATGTCTATGGGGAAATCGTGCACGAGCACGTAAAACCAGCTCACAGCAGCACTGGTATTGGAGTGCGGTATGGAGCTCAATTTTGCTTTACGCTGCAATATTGCCTGCTAACGCTGGGTTTATGAAAACCTGTAATAGCAGCACAATAGGGAGGTGAGTGGTGGAAATAACTTGCAAGTTAATACCAAGCCGCTCATAACGCAAAACTCATAATCTAGCCGTTTATTTTTTTGTAAGCTTAGTTTTGTATTTTTTGTTATTTAGTGTTTATTATTTTTTATAATTTTAGATTTTTACATTTTTCTCGTAGTGTTAGGTTTTTTAAAATTTGTAATTTAGATTTTTTAATTGGTAGTATTTTTTTATTTAATTAGAATAGTTATGTTAGGTTAATTTATAGTTTAATGTTAGGTTTATTTTAATTTCACAGGTAAGTTTTTATTTATTTAAAGATAGTTATATTGTAATTTTAATTTAAAGTTAGGGGGTGTTATGTTTAGGGGTTAATAGTTTAATTTAGTGTTTTGCGATGTGGGGGTCTGGTGGTTTATGGGTTAATAGGTTTATTTAGTTGCAGAGATGTGGGAGGCCGGAGGTTTAGGGGTTAATAGCTTTATTTAGTGGCGACAGTGTGGGAGGCGAAGGTTTAGGGGTTAATAGGTTTATTTAGTGGCGGAGATGTGCGATGCCGGAGGTTTAGGGGTTAATAATTTTATTATAGTGTCAGTCATGTCGGGGAGCGGCGGAATAGGGGTTAATAACTTTATTATAGTGTTGGCGATGTCGTAATGGCAGCGCTAAGGAGAGTGAAATAGCGCATTTTTTTGCCGTTAGTTTTGCACCCTGTTTAGCGCAAAACTCGTAATCTAGGTGATTGTTGGTTATATGGCCCGCATGAACTAGCAGTCTCCTGTTGTGAAAAGCAAATAAAAAAACATTTGATAAGAGGTTGTCTATAGTGGCTTAGAAACAGGCAGAAATGTAGAGGTTTAAATGTTATAAAGTATTTTAATATAACAATGTTAGTTGTGCAAAGCTGGGGAATGGGTAGTAAAGGTATTATCTATCTTTTTAAACAATAACAATTTTAGTGTAGACTGTCCCTTTAACACGGTGCCCAATCACATTTGGTGGGTTAGAGGTTCCAGAGAAGATACAAATGATCTTGTTAGAAATGGGAAAGGGAGAAAGAAATCATGGGCACAAAATAGAGATTTAAAAGTTATAAACTTTGGAATCATTTGTATAACCAAGCCCTAAAGAATTATGTTGAACATGTTATATGAGTTATATGTGAGTGGTAGTTTATCATGGCATTATTAAGTAACAAGTTTGCAGAAATGGAGGCTATCGCATGTTTCAAGATTTGCAAACATTTTAAAATATAATTCCTAATGTAGATTGCTTATAATAAATATTGTGAACAACAGAAGTGGTATGTGGATAATATTGACTTGTCACTAAAGTTGCCTTTTCTTTATTTTTAAGGTGAGTTTGGCAGACACAATGCAAGATATTCCAGTTTATAGTAATTTAGAGGAAATGAAGAAAGATAAAGGAAACCCCCCTTGTCCTACGTGTTCTCCTGTCCAGATTATTGACAACTGGGAACGTCACATGGATCCCATCACGGGCAGGAACTTCTTTATCAACACAGACACAAAGGAGAAAACATGGAAACCTCCCCGGCGAACCAGGGACAGGACTCCTGGACGGGTAGGTTCCTCATAATTGTGTCACCATAATAAAAATACACAATGTATTTTCATATTTTTACAGTGACCTGCATTTATTATTTTTTTTCTTTTACAAGATATGACGAGTCCACGGATTTCATCCTTACTTATGGGATATCGCCTCCTGGTCAGCAGGAGGAGGCAAAGAGCTCCACAGCAGAGCTGCATATATAGCTCCTCCCTTCCCTCCCACTCCAGTCATTCTCTTTGCCTGTGTTAGTGATAGGAAGAGGTAAAGTGAGGTGTTAGTTTAGAATTCTTCAATCAAGAGTTTTGTATTTTAAATGGTGCCAGTGTGTACTATTTTTTCTATAGAGCAGCTTCTGGAGTAATAGCCTCTTAGGCTGTGGGAACTAGTGGACATTTTAAGTTCACTGCGCCTCCCTTACTTATGCTGTTTTCTATTTATGGTCTTAGAGAATGTGAATACTTTACTATCCTTGCAGGGCCTCAGGAGGAAGAGTGGACCTCTTGACACTGAGGGATCATCATGCTGTTCCTCAGCATGAAGGTAAGTGCAGTCTCCTCTCTCTGGGACTTTTATAGCTGATCTCAGATTTGACTGTACTATTCCTCTGTCTGTGAAGGGGCTCAAGTTAAAACTTTCCCTTTCTGCTAGTGTGGGTTTCATTTGTGGGAAAAATGGGTCACCGACACATTTAGCTCTTCCACCTCTCTCTATAATATACAAAGAATTCAGTTAGAAGGGCTGGGAACTGTTTGCTACACGATGACAGTGTATGAGGGCAATCGTTTATTGTGTGTTAATGAAAGAGTTCACATTCATAACGGGCTGACGCTGGGATGTTGCACCGGAGTCGGAGGGAGAATTCCAATTTTCTCCTGTCAGACTCAGGTGTATGGCGGCAAATAGTTTTTATTCTTTTTCTCGGGGGTTGTTTAACACGCCCACGAAGGGCGGAGCCTAATCCTCGCACGCTTCAGTAGCGCAGCTTGTCTGTTGAAGTTCCGACGACAGTGTTTTTCATTTATGGCTCCTAAGCCTGCTTGTATTATACTTACAGGCGCTCTTAGGATCGCCGTTTCTGTGTGCTGGCAGCTGGTCCGTGGAGGCAGGTAGGAGCCTCAGCAGAGCTGCGGTGAGGTGTCTGTTGTTTCTAACGATTAATGGGCATCCCTTTATCGAGTTAATCATAGTAAAAGGGGATGAAAGTCTCAATACACATTTGTTTTTTTGTGATCATTTAGGATCATTCTGCTACAACCTGTGATAATTTATATTTAAAGACACAGTACACAGGTTTTATTTCTCAGAGTAACGACCAGGCTGGCCTTTATTATTTGTACAACATGGAGGATCTGGAACACACTACGTGTGTTATGTGTTTAGAATCTTGAAAAAGCCCTATCGGGTGAAACGCGTAGACTTACTTTGTGTTGTTCCCAGCTAAGGACTTTTCTCTGTTTTCTAAATCTAGGTACCTAGTTTTACTTTTTAGCCCGCGCGTGTTCCACGCTAAGTGCGGGTCTGTGGATATCCTTTCTCCCCTTGGAATCCTGCAGTATCTGGCGCATAAGGAGTTTGGAGTAAAAAAGCAGTCTCCAATCACGCTGACCGGGTTCAGCCGACTCAAGCATAAGGATTTTGGAGTAAAAAAAGCAGTCTCCAATCACGCTGACCGGGTTCAGCCGACTCAAGCAAGTAAGAAAGGTTGCTAACACATTGGAAGATATCGCTTACTTGTAATAATCTCCAACAGTGTGAGCCAACAAATCGTTATCACAGTCATTTGGATAAGTGTGAGTACAAAGGAAACCTGATTTTAAGGTGTTTAACATGATCGCTTAACAACTTCCTAGGGGGTCATATGAACAACCTAATTAAACTTATTTCACGCTGACACTATCTGATGAACTGTAGCACTTTTTGATCAGCCAACACAAGGAACTCTGTTACATAGATTGTGACTGATTCACTCTAAGATCGATATTAACATTGTAACATATTTGCTGAATCATATTATAACGCTCATTTAATACATTTTTCAAGGAATTTCATTCACGTATTTTTAAGGTGGTAATCCAGTTTTTTAAGGGAGACGTCCCTTCTATCAGATTATACATATTTTTATGTTTATTGTTGTAATTAATTGTATTTTATTGTGAAGTAAAGGTATTAACTTTAATATCGTTGTATCTCTTGTTATTTGACTAAGTGTGGTGGGAACTTAGCTTTTAGCGCCCTCATATTCCTAAACATTATGTGTTTAGATGCCATTGTGGAGCCTCTTGTTACCCTATGTCCCTCATGTATTGAGAGAGCCTTACAATGTAAAGAAAAAATATTTTTTAATAAAGACATGCATGTTGAAGGTTCTCTGCCTATTGAAAGTGGGGGTATGCCGCATTTTTCTCCCCAAGGGTCACAGCCTTTAATGCCCGTGCAAGTAACGCCCTGTTCTTCAACGGCGTCTGCGTCATTTACTCTGCAGGATATGGCTGCAGTTATGTCATCTACTCTCACAGAGGTTTTGTCTAAATTGCCTGTGTTGCAAGGCAAACGTAGCAGGGCAGAAACCCATGGGGCCCCTATGACTTCTGATGCTTTGATGACCATCTCTGATATACCCTCTCAGACATCTGAATTGGGGGATAGGGAGACTCTGTCTGACTCGGGAAGTGCATTGCCCCAGACAGATTCAGACGTTATGTCTTTTAAATTTAAGCTGGAACACCTCCGCCTGTTACTTCGGGAGGTTTTAGTGACTCTGGACGACTGTGACTCTTTTGTAGTACCTCCAGAAAAATTGTGTAAGATGGACAGATATCTGGAAGTTCCTTCTTATTCCGATACCTTTCCGGTTCCTAAGAGAATTTCGGAAATTGTTACACGGGAATGGGAAAGACTGGGTATCCCGTTCTCCCCTTCTCCCATGTTTAAGAAAATGTACCCTATAGCTGACACTGTGCGGGACTCTTGGCAAATGGTCCCTAAGGTGGAGGGAGCTATATCTACCCTGGCTAAGCGTACAACTATTCCTATTGAGGACTGTTGTGCTTTTAAAGACCCTATGGATAAAAAGAGGCGTTCTTATGTTGTGTAAAAGACCTCTCCACTATGGGAGTAATTCATCCCGTTCCAATACAGGAGCAGGGGCAGGGGTTTTACTCAAATCTTTTCGTGGTTCCCAAAAAGAGGGAACGTTCAGACCCATTTAAGATCTCAAGAGTTTAAACAAGTTTCTCAGAGTCCCATCCTTCAAGATGGAGACAATTCGGACTATACTTCCATTGATCCAGGAGGGTCAATTTATGACTACCGTGGACTTAAAGGATGCATATCTTCATATTCCTATCCACAGAGATCATCACCAATTTCTAAGGTTTGCCTTCCTGGACAAAGATTTTCAGTTCGTGGAAAATCTTCGGGTTGGCCATGGCACCCAGGATTTTTACAAAAGTTATAGGGTCTTTGCTAGCGGTCCTCAGACCGCGGGGTATTGCATTGGTGCCTTATCTGGACGATATTCTAATCCAGGCGTCATCTTACCAATTGACAAAGTCTTATACTGACATGGTTCTGTCCTTTCTAAGGACTCATGGGTGGAAGGTGAATCTAGAAAAGAGTTCACTAATTCCACAGACAAGGGTTCCTTTTCTGGGAACTCTAATAGATTCTGTATCCATGAAAATCTTCTTTACGGAAGTCAGAAAGTTAAAGATTCTGAATACATGCCGAACCAATCCTCGGCCATCAGTGGCTCAGTGCATGGAGGTAATTGGATTGATGGTGGCGGCAATGGACATCATTCCGTTTGCTCGTTTTCATCTCAGACCTCTACAACTGAGCATGCTCAGACAGTGGAATGGAGATTATGCAGATTTGTCTCCTCAGATAGATCTGGATCAGGAGACGAGAGAGACTCTCTTCTTTGGTGGTTGTCGCCGGATCATCTGTCCCAAGGGACGTGCTTCTGCAGACCTTCATGGGCGATAGTTACAACGGATGCCAGTCTACTAGGATGGGGTGCAGTCTGGAATTCCCTGAGGGCTCAGGGTGTGTGGACTCGGTCGGAGTCTCTACTTCCAATCAATATTCTGGAATTGAGAGCAATATTTGATGCGCTTCAGGCTCGGCCTCAGTTGGCTTTGGCCAAATTCATCCGATTTCAGTTGGACAACATCACGACTGTGGCTTACATCAATCATCAGGGAGGAACAAGGAGTTCTTTAGCGATGACAGAAGTATCCAAGATAATTCGGTGGGCGGAGGCTCACTCTTGTTATCTGTCAGCAATCTACATCCCAGGAGTGGAAAACTGGGAGGCGGATTTTTTGAGCAGACAGACGTTTCATCCGGGGGAATGGGAACTCCATCCGGAGGTCTTTGCCACCCTGATTCTCAGGTGGGGCAGGCCGGAATTGGATCTGATGGCATCTCATCAGAATGCCAAGCTACCGAGATACGGATGCAGGTCCAAGGATCCTCAGGCCGAACTGATAGATGCCGTGGCAGTGCCTTGGTCATTCAATCTAGCTTATGTGTTTCCACCATTTGCTCTCCTTCCCCGGGTGATTGCACGGATCAAACAGGAGAGGGCTTCGGTGATTCTAATCGCTCCTGCGTGGCCTCACAGGACTTGGTATGCCGATCTGGTGGACATGTCCTCCCTGCCGCCGTGGAAGCTTCCATTGAGGCAGGACCTTCTCATTCAGGGACCCTTCCATCATCCGAATCTCATTTCTCTGCAGCTGACTGCTTGGAGATTAAACGCTTGATTTTATCTAAGCGGGGGTTCTCTGATGCGTTCATTGATACCTTGATTCAGGCACGCAAGCCTGTTACTAGAAAAATTTACCATAAGATATGGCGTAAATATCTTTATTGGTGCGAATCCAAGGGCTACTCATGGAGTAGGATTAGGATTCCCAGGATTTTATCTTTTCTCCAAGAAGGATTGGAGAAAGGGTTGTCAGCAAGTTCCTTAAAGGGACAGATTTCTGCTTTGTCTATTTTGCTACACAAGCATCTGGCAGATGTTCCAGATGTTCAATCTTTTTGTCAGGCCCTGACTAGAATCAGGCCTGTGTTTAAACCAATTGCTCCTCCTTGGAGTTTGAATTTAGTTCTTAATGTTCTTAAAAGGGTTCCGTTTGAACCTATGCATTCCATAGATATTAAGTTGTTATCTTGGAAAGTTTTATTTTTGGTTGCTATTTCTTCTGCTCGCAGAGTTTCTGAGCTTTCGGCATTACAATGTGATTCTCCTTATCTTATTTTCCATTCTGATAAGGTGGTGTTACATACCAAACTTGGTTTTCTTCCTAAGGTTTTTTCAGGAAATTGTTGTTCCTTCATTATGTCCTAACCCTTCTTCTAAGAAGGAGCGTATGTTACATAACTTGGACGTAGCTCGTGCCTTAAAGGTTTACTTTCAGGAGACTAAGGATTTTCGTCAAACATCTTCATTGTTTGTGGTTTTTGCTGGGAAACATAGGGGTCAGAAAGCTACGGCTACCTCTCTTTCTTTTTGGCTGAAGAGTATCATCCGTGTTGCATATGAGACTGCTGGACAGCAGCCTCCAGAACATATTACGGCTCATTCTACTAGGGCTGTGGCTTCCTCATGGGCATTTAAAAATTATGCTTCTGTTGAACAGATTTGCAAGGCTGCAACTTGGTCGCCTCTTCACACTTTTTCCAAATTTTACAAATTTTATACTTTTGCCTCATCCGAGGCTGTTTTTGGGAGAAAGGTTCTTCAAGCAGTGGTGCCTTCCATTTAGGTTCCTGTCTTGTCCCTCCCTTTCATCCGTGTCCTATAGCTTTGGTATTGTATCCCATAAGTTAGGATGAAATCTGTGGACTCGTCATATCTTGTAAAAGAAAAGGAAATTTATGCTTACCTGATAAATTTATTTCTTTTACGATATGACGAGTCCATGGCCCACCCTGTTGTTTTTCTAGAGACAGGTTTTTATTTTTGTTAAACTTCAGTCACCTCTGCTCCTTGGCTTTTCCTTTCTCTTCCGAACTTCGGTCGAATGACTGGAGTGGGAGGGAAGGGATGAGCTATATATGCAGCTCTGCTGTGGAGCTCTTTGCCTCCTCCTGCTGACCAGGAGGCGATATCCCATAAGTAAGGATGAAATCCGTGGACTCGTCATATCGTAAAAGAAATAAATTTATCAGGTAAGCATAAATTTCCTTTTCCTGGCACTTAAAGGGGAGGTGCACTTTTAAATGTTCTTCCATGTAGGGCCAGCTTACAAGTGAAGCGCTTATTAATGCTCCCGCTCGAGCGTAAACCGCACTAGAAGTAAGCTTTTTTTTTTTTTTTTTTTTTTTTTTTTTTATATATATTTTTTTATTGAAGTCATAAACAGATACAATCAAGGTTATGCCCCAAGGCATTGACAGAAAAGTGCAATTACAACATTATTAGATAAGTGTTACAAACAAAACCCCTACAATGAGGGTATAATGTATCTAAACAGCACACGTATTGTGATAGAATTTGGGCAGTTTACAATAAGACTTCAGTTTTATAATAAAGGTAATAACAATAAAACAAAAATAGTCCTCCCTGGGCCATATAGCAGGCCAATTGAAGTGTCCTCTCAGATATACTCAGGGCCAGGGGGGATTAGCTTTACAGTTTAAAAGGGGGGGGATGCAGCGGGCAAGAGCCGCTCGAGATATAATAGGGAGGGGGGGGGGGGGGATGGAGGACGGAGCCAGCCGGGGCGTCAATCTTGAATTAACTATTATCGGGACCCTAAGTGAGCATTAGTTTTAATTGCCAAGTAAACTCCTAATATCTAGACAGAGTATAAATTGGAATACTTAATTAAAGGGATATAGTGGCGAGCTTTCATTAGTCTCAGTATAGCCTGGAAGCCATGCTTTACATACCAAAATGAATCTTAGTACACGGGATATGAAGACTAGGGTAGGATTATGCACATAATACAGCGGTATCTTGACCAAGATTAGGGGTTGACTCTCTATAAAATGGACAGGGGCAGCCCCCAGCATTATTAAGTAGGGAGGGGGACATCAGTATGTATGGAATATAAGAGATTTCCAGATGAGCCCCTCCCCTAGGGAATTACCAGCTATAGGTGATGTGGGAGATAGGTATAGGGGTATGACCCGCCGGCAACCAGTACCGGCGGGAAAGGGAGGGGAGGAGCCCACCCTGAGCTGAATTAGGTTAGGTATTAAATTATTATGATAAGATAAAAGGGCTTAGTCTATGGTATATAGCTATAACTGTACAGAGTAAACTAAGAGATAACAGTCAGCCTGACTTATATATATACCAAGAGAGTTAGTGAGGAGGGGTATCAATCTCATTTTATAAAAACAAATAGCTTAAAAGTGCAAGAAAGCCCTCCTCAACAATACCATATTTGCGTACTATCGTAGAAACACACTGGCTGCAGCTGTTAAAACCTAAAGTAACAATAGTAATCTGGTGAACATTAACATTTACCCCGTTCCTCGTCTCAGATTGAAGAGCATAGGATAACATTAAGCAGTCATTGCAAGATAAAAATTTACGTTACAGACAGCTTCAAACTTATTTGGGCCAGTGCTAATGTATGGAGAAAATGTAAAGAAAAAAAATAAAATAAAAGAAATAATTGAATGACGCCATATTAGTGAACGGTATAACTAAACAACCCCAACCGTCGTGCTAGCAAAAACAGTAGCATAAGACTCGATCCCACCAGAATATGACTCTGTCATATAATACCCAATGTTGTAGGAAACTATATAAATTCGTAGCCACACTTATGTACAAACACACAATAATAATAAAGCTGGGTATAGAACAAAACTGGAAACAGGGTTAATGTAAAAGTGAGCATTATTAATAAAAGTGCTGCGCTTAATGAACATAGTGTCTAAAGATAACATGCAGCATAAGCAAAGGGAGTTCATCCTACATACTCCAGGGAGCGATGTAAGCTGTTGTGGGCCTCTTTAAAAACAGTCCTCTAATCAGTGACCGCAACTGTAATGCCGGCTTAATGAAGCAAATGCGTCTATGTGGTCTGAATGAGACATAGCAGAGTCAAGCTGTGAAAAGTCCCAGGAGGGATGATCACTGAGATGTCCCATCAACAGCGGAGCAGCTTGTCACCTTACCCCACTCCGGATCTGGCTATAGGCAGAGTAGCAGGCTTCAAAATGAGCTTCTTGGAAATTAGAGCTGCTGCGGTCAGTGTACCTAGTTTCCATATCAGCGTAGAAATTTCAGCTTCTCCCAAAGGGTTGCGGGTGAATCTATCAGGTCCTTTGTATTCCACAAGGTTCTGGGTGCCCCTACAATTGTGCTGGACGATAGGTAGTTAGATATTATCCCAGGCAGGGGATCCGTGGGTAACCAGCTTCTCCCAATTGACATCGCAGCATTAGGTGTGTGTCTTATGGCTGATAGGTCGTGCGATCTCTCGCTATCCACAGTGGAGCTTTGGCTCTGAGGGAAACATGCCTCAAGGACCGGCACTCTATGTTCCGGGTCAGAGATAAAATTTAGCGAGGGCTGCAGAGAACTGCAATTAGCTTTGGTCTCCGGTATTACTTCATGCAGCTCTTCCGGCATAACAAGGGTCAGGTCCTGACTGAAAACTCTCCCAGTGAGGGAGCCGGTTACATCTCTTAGTGTGTAGATGAGGTCTGCCTGTTGTAAGTCAAAGCGGGATCTGAGCTCAGCCAGTATGCCGACCAGTTCCATTTTTCAAGAGAAAAATATTATGCTTTGAGTCTGGCTGTCGTTCCGAAGTCTTCAGCAGTGTCGCACTTAGTCCATGGTGCGTGCAATTTAGCAAGATGGCGCCGCAATAAACTTTTCACTGGTCTTTATTTGCACCTTTCTCACACATAGCTGTTTTTTTCTTGAGTGAATGCTGTCAGGGACCTAGAATATCTTTGGCATTGTCGATTATCAGCTTTCCTACTCCATTTTTCACTTTTTAATCGGCTTTACTGCATGGAGCTGTCGAAGTAAGCTTTTTACATGTGTCGGGAATTAAACTGTTCTCACTCACTCGCTAACCCGACAAGCACAAAAAGCCAAACTTAGAATATCGTGTTCATGTATTCCCCAATGGAAGGTAATGAAGCAAAAAAGTGGAAACACGCAACCCTGATCGCATATTCTCAAGTGCACTAACCTGACGTGAAAATATAAATATTTCACATTCCAATGTTCTTCACATAACAGAATATGTTTTATTTATTCTTAAATACACATTTCTATATATATCTGAGGGTAGTTTGGTACAATATACTGTATATATCTATACCTATATATGTAGATGATTATATATTGGTATAGATATATACAGACATATTTAGGAATATCTATTTATAAGTACTTAGAACATATTTTGCTTTGTGCAGAACATTAGGATGTTAAATATTTATAGTAAATACATAGTTAAAACCTTTATTAAAAATAAATATTGCATAAATATGTTTTTTAATGTTTTCATCTTCTTAACTGCAAAGGGCCCTAATGCACTTATATATATATGTGTATATATGTCATATATGTATACATATGTATTTATAAGTGTATATATGCCTGTAAATACATATATACACATATAGATATATAAATACATACATATACGTATATCTTTATGTATGTGCATGTATCTCAATGTTAAAGCCCTTTGCCTGACATTTTTCCCTAACACCTGAGATCTCATATCTTTGTGCCCTTATAACTTTTGTGTGCAATATTTTTTTTAAAATAATTTTTATTAAATAGTGTTATTATGAGTGTAAATATACTTTTGAATGTATTTTTGATGCGCTTTGTGCAAGTTTTTAGGTTAGCAAAACAGTTAACCAGAGCTCTGAAATCGCGGTAATAATTCTAGCATAAATTGGGACTGCACTACAACGATGCCATTTACTTTCAACTCGTAATACGAGCGGTAAGCCTGTAAAACGCAAACCCTCGCTATAAACCCCTTCTCGCTTGCACGCAAACATTTGCGCTCCACTCGTAATCTGGCCCTGTGTGTTTACCCTATCTAGTACAGAGCAGGGTGCAAAGTTTAGGTTATAAGATTATTTCTGCAACACAGAATTAAAATTAATATCTGCAGCTGTTTCTAAATTTGGAGCTTCATGTGTTGATGTCATGTTCCTTTAAGGATCAATTAAGCTAGGTGGTTTATATTAACACTGAAGAAAAATTATATTACAAAATAATTTACAAGAAAAGACACATAATTCAATTTAAATTGTTTTAAAGTACAAGGGACTTTCACAGCTAAAACAGAACTTAGAGAACAAAGTATTATTCGTACGTATAGTTTCATTGGATTATACCATTATATCTTTTTGTGTGTTTTCCTTGATAGTCAACTCCTCCATCGAGAGACTTGGAATCAGAATATGAAAATTACCCAATCCAGCAGCAAGAGCAGGTAACAATTTTAGTTACAACTGTTATTCATAAAATTAATTTGAAATGGTTTACATTTTAATTGCACAAACCAAAGGTTTACTAATGTGTAATACATATGTGCTGATCACAATCTATTGGATAATTATCTGCATGTTAACGGATGCCTTTTGATGTTGATCACAATCAGACATTTGCATTGTTTATTAGCATCACTTTACCATTATTGTTTTTATATTTAAGATGTGCCAGTCCTGTTTGGCTGATCACAATCCAAATTCTATATACTTAAGCAACACAAACCAAATTTTTACTTATCAAATTACACAATTAAAAGGACTTGATAAACCCAGGACAACACTTTTCCAATTATTAACAAGTTCCCTAAATAGTTTTTGAATGTAACATTGGTTTGGCACATTGGCAAAACTTACTGAAATGACTCCCACCATATTGGATGACATTGGGAAGCAACGTCACTAAATAGATAAAAAATAACACCTGCTCAATCAATTAAAGTTAAAAAATGAATAATAATTAATTTTATACTAATAAAAAATAGCTAAATAATTAACCCAATAAACACACATGCTTGCAATCCCACTAATGCCACTGTTCAAACTCCTTAAAGGGACACACACAAAATATGATATTGGAGCACAACAGGTTAGTTGCACACATGGAACCATTATACACACTATTAACCCTATTGCTGCTGAGCTATTTACATACCCCTGTGCTAGAAGTGTTTTTAGCTGTTTGGCCCTTATAACTCACACAAATTATACCTCATGTTTTTTTAGTAGACCAAGCATTTTTAGAAAATAACTTTAGTTTGCAGAAATATCGTAATATAATTTAACACCAGCATATGAAATGCAATAAAATAGTAAAAAGCAACCTGGGAGTCTTTATATCCTAAATATTTCAAAAACGTTCTATTGTCCCACATTTAGGGGTATATTTATGAAGCAGCGGATGCTACTTATTCCACGCAAGCCTTCTGGCTCGCCGGAAATGTAAGTTAAGAAGCAGCAGTCTTGACCGCTGCTCCTTAACTCGTTTGCCAACTCTGAGGTGGCGGACAGCAATCACCCCGATCAGATACGATCGGGATGATTGACACCACCTGCTAGCGGCCGCGAATGTGCCGGGGGCGGCATTGCACAAGCATTTCACTAGAAATGCTTGTTTAATGTTAAATGTCGACAGCGTATGCTGTTGGCATTTAGCGATGTCGGGCGGACATGACAGTTAATAAATCTACCCCTTAGCATCAGTTCGGCTTTCCAAAACAGCAGAATTGATCATTTTTATACTTGGCTCAATAAAAATTAACAATTAAAAAACAGAAAAGAGAACACTATTCACCATCTTGTACTTTTTGCAGAAAATTAGTAGGTATAAAATATCTAACTATGCACGTATTGCAAACATTTTAAATTACACAAAATTCTGATTTCCCATTTTGACAAAGTATGCATGCTCCTACCCATGTCTGAAATCACTCAACATAGCAAAAACAAAAAAACTTAAAATAGTTATACCAAAAGTCATCATATGTAGGATTTTTACATTCTCCCAGTTCTGTCATTTATTTTGATTCTTAATTGTCTTTTATTAGATCAGACAACAATGATCTGTGAGCCCTAATATTAACAGTAAAGTCTTACTATGGCAATCACTTCATAACATGAAACCCTTTAATTGTATTGTAAAACCTCACTCTTTCAGATGCATATCTTTTCAGATGCATATATAAAGATATATTTTGTAATAAAAAGCACTAAGCAGTTGTGTATACTTAATATAATCTTTTGCAAAATGTAATATTCATCTTTTTTTAAAAAGGATTTTACGTTTTATTTTATTTTTTTCATTATTATTATAATTTGTGCAGTGTCTTTCTTTCTATCACAGTTCCACACAAGGGGTCTCTACAGGAAGGTATATCTAGTTTGAAGTAAAAAATCTTCTAGTGTAACATAAACCGGTTTACTATTCAGTGAATACTGGAGAGACAAGAAATCAGTTTATTGTCAATGCTCAGAAGAGGCAGAATGCAACTTATGTTCTCAGCATATCTGCTTTCTTATCTAGCTGCAAGCAGTAGCTACACTGAGAATTTCCAAGTGATCATTTTGCAATTTGTTTGCTTTTATTTCTACTTTGATTTAACATATCACCTGCTTTTTAAAGGGGCATGAGACTGCTTAATTAACTTTGGGCAATCCTCTCTTTCAGGTGTGGGGTATTGTGTGTATGTGTGTTATATGCTGTCTTTAGGTCATAGGGGCATCTTTGGGGCTTCTGCTCCCCATACAATAAATACATTATGTAGGTTATTGGCATAAAAATGGCAGTCACCTACTGACAGAGGTGTGAGACCCCACACTGGAAAGAGGGAATTCCCCTCTTTTAAACTCTAAAAGTGCCCCTTCCTCATTCTCTAACACAGTATGGCTGTATGCTTGAAAATTAAAGGAGGTTGTGACCCCTAATTTGAAAGAGAAAAATTCCCTTTATCACATGAGGGTTCTCATACCCCTCCAATGAAATCAGACGGGAGATAGCCTACCCTCCCCTGCCACTAGAAACCAATTTGTAATGGTATTCAGCTGCATCCTGGGGGGGAGGGGGTTTATGCCCATTTGAATGAGGGGTTACTTGCCCCTCTAGCTCAAACAAGGGGGATAGGGGCTAGGGGGCATATAGAGCCCCCTTCCCCTCAAGTTAAACATAATTTGAAAACTAGTCCCTTCTTTTGTTCTCAGAATGTCTTAAAAATCATATTGAACATGTTATTATTAATATGGGCTGAACAGCAATCTGTATATTCAGTCTTTTTTATAAGATACAAAATCTGTAAGGTAGTGCAGATCAAGGGCTGTCTTGAATGATATGCATCTATAATACATGCATGTAGTCATTTTGTAATAATGGTCTGTGCTCAGCACTTGACCTGTAGCACAATATTGCAACACAGGGAAATTATGCAAGCTCTAGTAGAATGATGGTTCTCATTTTTTTGTGATTTATTTTTTAAATGTACCTGTTATCCCAAAAAGACTTTGTTGAAATGACCAAAAACAAAAAAATAAATAAAAGCTTTGTTATATAAGTTAATATTACCACATGCAACTAGTTTAAAAAAACAAACAAACAGACATATTGAAAAGATATGGATGTGATGCATTACTTTTAAAATGCAACCCCAACTAGATAGTCCCACTTAAGTTTAAATAGCATTTCCGTAAAGGGTATAAAACTGTTTAAAAACTTACTTAGAAGCTCCCAGTTTAGCAAAGGTTAGCTGGAACACCCACTGCAATTGGTTCTATAGCAAAAAAAAGCAGACACCCCCCCTCTCTGCTCTGCAATTGCATATGAAAAGACTTGTTACACAAACAGGAGCAAGCTGGAGTAAATATACATCTGTATTCTCCTAAAACTTTTAGGCTTGGTTAGGAATTTGAAAATCAGTGCAATGTTATTTAAAAATAAAAAAAACTATACTATAAAAACGCTGTATAGGCTATATAAATGGATCATCTACAAAACATTTATGCAAAGAAAAATCTACTGTATAATGTCCCTTTAAAGGAAATAATGCATTATATTTTACATGACGCTTCGAGTCCAGTCATATATTGGTTTATTAAAGGGACACAGTACTCAAAATGTTTCTGAAATCTATATAAAAAAGCTGAATTTAAATATGTTGATATTTTTTTTTGCCTAGAAAAATAGTAAAGGACCATTACATTTGGAATTTCAACACATAAAGGGCTAGATTATAAGTGGAACGTAAAATATTGCTTCCGCGAAAGGGATATTTTCACTACACTTAGTAATACTAACGCACGCAAATGTGTGCTGTTATTACAAGTTAGCTGCAATGCGAATGCGACCTCACATTCACATTGCATGGATGCTTTGCCCTCAGGAGAGTGTGCTTTTATAGGCTCGGGTGAGTCACGGCATGAGAACTAGCGCAGCAAAGGTTGGTGAGTTACGCAGCGATGGGCAGCAGATTGTTAATATATATATATATATATATATATGAATATATATACACATATTAACACATAAATAAATATGTATATATTTAATTAGATATATATTTACAGGGAACGCAGTTCCCATAGAACGCTATGTAAAGGCACTTTTAAGTGCTGTTTTTCTCTAATACCCCAAATCCACCAACTTTAACCCCTCATAACTGCTTTTTGCATTTTTATTTCAATTAAAAAATAAATGCTACATTTTTTTTTATAAAAGGGTCTGACTGATATTGAGGCATAACGCACCATTGGAAGCAGTCAATAAACGAAATTGCTTCCGACAACATTTAACGGTTGGCGACCTTGCGCAAACCAAATTACTGCTCAGTGGAAACAAGCCCTAAGTTA
Source organism: Bombina bombina (assembly GCF_027579735.1). Classification (NCBI taxonomy): domain Eukaryota; kingdom Metazoa; phylum Chordata; class Amphibia; order Anura; family Bombinatoridae; genus Bombina; species Bombina bombina. The sequence goes on along the minus strand of NC_069501.1, from coordinate 1,013,319,182 downwards.
GTTATGCAGTGTGTCCTGACTGTGTCTGCTGCTTAGTTTATAGTGATCCTTTCATTAGGGGCTAGGTACTAACAACAGAGCGAGCCTGTATCATTGTAATAGAAAATCTTGGATCCTTCAAGCTAGCAGAATAGCTTTGAAGGGCAAAGTGTGATACAAGAATTATAGAAGGTCTAATTTGTATCCCATCTCCTAAAGCTGGCCTGATAAAGTGGAGCAAATAATGTCAGTATCAAACACAATACATAATACATATTAGGTAGGCAAAAGGTTTTATAGAAATATAAAATGGCAAACATGCGCTGTAATGTGGATGAAAAACAGAATTTATGCTTACCTGATAAATTTCTTTCTCCAATGGTGTGGGAATATTCTCTTCTTCAGCTTTTTGTCCTCTCCTCTTACCAGAGTAAATGACAAACAAAGATGAGGTTTGTCTAAAATCCTTTGTTGCTTCTAAATAGAACTTTAAAGCACGGACTACATCTAAATTGTGTAACAAACGTTCCTTCTTTGAAACTGGATTCGGACACAGAGAAGGAACAACTATTTCCTGGTTAATATTCTTGTTGGAAACAACTTTTGGAAGAAAACCAGGCTTGGTACGCAAAACGACCTTATCTGAATGGAACACCAGATAGGGTGGATCACACTGCAAAGCAGATAATTCAGAAACTCTTCTAGCAGAAGAAATAACAACCAAAAACAGAACTTTCCAAGATAGTAACTTGATATCTATGGAATGTAAAGGTTCAAACGGAACCCCTTGAAGAACTGAAAGAACTAAATTTAGACTCCAAGGAGGAGTCATGGGTCTGTAAACAGGCTTGATTCTGGCCAAAGCCTGTACAAAAGCTTGTACATCTGGCACAGCTGCCAGGCGTTTGTGTAACAAAACAGATAAAGCAGAAATCTGTCCTTTTAGAGAACTCGCTGACAACCCTTTATCCAAACCCTCTTGGAGAAAGGAAAGAATCTTAGGAATTTTAATCTTACTCCAGGAGAATCCCTTGGATTAACACCAACAGATATATTTTTTCCATATTTTATGGTAAATCTTTCTAGTCACAGGTTTTCTGGCTTGGACCAGAGTATCTATCACTGAATTTGAAAACCCACGCTTGGATAAAATCAAGCGTTCAATTTCCAAGCAGTCAGCTGCAGAGAAACTAGATTTGGATGTTCGAATGGACCTTGTACTAGAAGATCCTGTCTCAAAGGTAGCTTCCATGGTGGAGCCGATGACATATTCACCAGGTCTGCATACCAAGTCCTGCGTGGCCACGCAGGAGCTATCAGAATCACCAAGGCCTTCTCCTGTTTGATCCTGGCTACGAGCCTGGGAAGGAGAGGAAATGGTGGAAACACATAAGCTAGGTTGAACGACCAAGGCGCCACTAATGCATCCACCAGAGTCGCCTTGGGATCCCTGGATCTGGACCCGTAGCAAGGAACCTTGAAGTTCTGACGAGACGCCATCAGATCCATGTCTGGAATGCCCCATAATTGAGTTAACTGGGCAAAGACCTCCGGGTGGAGTTCCCACTCCCCCGGATGGAAAGTCTGACGACTCAAATAATCCGCCTCCCAGTTGTCTACTCCTGGGATGTGAATTGCAGATAGGTGGCAGGAGTGATCCTCTGCCCATTTGATGATCTTGGATACCTCTCTCATCGCCAAGGAACTCTTTGTTCCTCCCTGATGGTTGATGTAAGCTACAGTCGTCATGTTGTCCGACTGGAATCTTATGAATCTGGCCTTCGCTAGTTGAGGCCAAGCCCGGAGCGCATTGAATATCGCTCTCAGTTCCAGGATGTTTATCGGGAGAAGGGACTCTTCCCGAGACCATAGACCCTGAGCTTTCAGGGAGTCCCAGACCGCGCCCCAGCATAATAGACTGGCGTCGGTCGTGACAATGATCCACTCTGGTCTGCGGAAACTCATTCCCTGAGACAGGTGATCCTGAGTCAACCACCAACGGAGTGAGTCTACTTGAATCTGGGGAGACAAGTCTGCATAGTCCCCATTCCACTGATTGAGCATGCACAGTTGTAATGGTCTTAGATGAATTCGAGCAAAAGGAACTATGTCCATTGCTGCAACCATCAATCCTACTACTTCCATGCACTGAGCTATGGAAGGCTGCAGAATAGAGTGAAGAACTTGACAAGCGTTTAGAAGCTTTGAATTTCTGACCTCTGTCAGGAAGATCTTCATTTCTAAAGAATCTATTATTGTTCCCAAAAAGGGAACTCTTGTTGACGGAGACAGGGAACTCTTTTCTACGTTCACCTTCCACCCGTGAGATCTGAGAAAGGCTAGAACAATGTCTGTATGAGCCTTTGCCTTGGAAAGAGACGATGCTTGAATTAGAATGTCATCTAGATAAGGTGCCACTGCAATGCCCCTCGGTCTTAGAACCGCTAGAAGGGACCCTAGCACCTTTGTGAAAATTCTGGGAGCAGTGGCTAAACCGAACGGAAGAGCCACGAACTGGTAATGTTTGTCCAGAAAAGCGAACCTTAGGAACTGATGATGATCTTTGTGGATAGGAATATGTAGGTACGCATCCTTTAAATCCACGGTAGTCATATATTGACCCTCCTGGATTGTAGGTAAAATTGTTCGAATGGTTTCCATTTTGAACGATGGAACTCTGAGGAATTTGTTTAGAATTTTTAAATCCAGAATTGGTCTGAAAGTTCCCTCTTTTTTGGGAACTACAAACAGGTTTGAGAAAAACCCCTGACCTTGTTCCACTGTTGGAACTGGGTGGATCACTCCCATCTTTAACAGGTCTCCTACACAATGTAAGAACGCCTGTCTCTTTATCTGGTCTGAAGATAAGTGAGACATGTGGAACCTTCCCCTTGGAGGAAGTTCCTTGAATTCTAGAAGATAACCCTGAGAGACTATTTCTAGTGCCCAGGGATCCGGAACATCGCTTGCCCAAGCCTGAGCAAAGAGAGAGAATCTGCCCCCTACTAGATCCGGTCCCGGATCGGGGGCTACCCCTTCATGCTGTCTTGGTAGCAGCAGCAGGCTTCTTGGCCTGTTTACCCTTGTTCCATCCTTGCATTGGTTTCCAAGCTGGCTTAGCCTGGGAAGCGTTACCCTCTTGTCTAGAGGCTAGGAGACGGTCCGTTCCTGAAGTTACGAAAGGAACGAAAATTGGACTTATTCTTAGCCTTAAAAGGCCTATCCTGTGGGAGGGCATGGCCCTTTCCCCCAGTGATGTCTGAAATAATCTCCTTCAATTCTGGCCCAAAAAGGGTCTTACCTTTGAAAGGAATATTAAGCAATTTTGTCTTGGAAGATACATCCGCCAACCAAGACTTTAGCCAGAGCGCTCTGCGTGCCACAATTGCAAACCCTGAATTTTTCGCCGCTAACCTCGCCAATTGCAAAGCGGCATCTAAAATAAAGGAATTAGCTAACTTAAGTGCGTGAATTCTGTCCATGACTTCCTCATATGGAGTCTCCTTATTGAGCGACTTTTCTAGTTCATCAAACCAAAAACACGCCGCCGTAGTGACAGGAATAATGCACGAAATTGGTTGGAGGAGGAAACCTTGCTGAACAAAAGTCTTTTTAAGCAAACTCTCCAATTTTTTATCCATAGGATCTTTGAAAGCACAATTGTCCTCAATGGGAATAGTCGTGCGTTTGGCTAGCGTAGAAACTGCCCCCGCAACCTTAGGGACTGTTTGCCATGTGTCCTTCCTTGGGTCGACCATGGGGAACATTTTATTAAATATAGGAGGTGGGACAAAAGGTATGCCTGGTTTCTCCCACTCCTTAGTCACTATGTCCGCCACCCTTTTAGGTATCGGAAAGGCATCAGGGTGCACCGGGACCTCTAAGAATTTGTCCATTTTGCACAATTTTTCTGGAATGACCAAAGAGTCACAATCATCCAGCGTAGTTAGTACCTCCTTAAGTAAGGTGCGGAGATGCTCTAACTTAAATTTAAACGTCACAACATCAGGTTCTGCCTGTTGAGAAATTCTTCCTGAATCAGAAATTTCTCCCTCCGACAAACCCTCCCTCACTGCCAATTCTGACTGGTGTGAGGGTATGACAGATAAATTATCGTCAGTGCACTCTTGCTCTACTGTATTTAAAACTGAGCAATCACGCTTTCTTTGAAATGCTGGCATTTTGGATAAAATATTAGCTATAGAATTATCCATTACTGCCGTTAATTGTTGCATAGTAACAAGCATTGGCGCGCTAGATGTACTAGGAATCGCCTGCGCGGGCATAACTGGTATTGACACAGAAGGAGAGGATGATGAACTATCCCCACTACCTTCATTTGAGGAATCATCTTGGGCAACCTTATTAAATGTGACAGTACTGTCCTTACTTTGTCTGGACGCCATGGCACCATTATCACAAACATTTGAAGGGGGGGCCACCTTGGCCTCCATACATACAGAACATGATCTATCTGAAGGTACAGACATGTTAGACAGGCTTATACAGGCTATTAATGCAATAAAACCGTTTTTAAACAAAACCGTTACTGTCTCTTTAAATGTTAAACAGAGCATACTTTATTTCTGGATATGTGAAAAACTATGAAGGAAATATCCGATCTTTACCAAATTTGCACCCCAGTGTCTTAATGCCTTAAAAGTATTGCACCCCAATTTTCAAGTTTGTAACCCCTTAAATGAGGAAACCGGAGCTGTTTTATCAATTAGCAACTTTAAACCCACTACAGTCCCAGCCACAGCGTTTGCTGCGGCTTCACCTGTCCTTGGGGGTTATTCGACACAAAAATAAGCCTTCCAGGAACGTTTTTAATGGCCACCAGACCCTCTCACATGAAGCTGCATGCACTGCATCCAAAAGAAACTGTGCAATTATGGCGCGAAAATGAGGCTCTGCCTACTAGAGTGAAAGGCCCTTCCTGACTGGGAAGGTGTCTAAACGACTGCCTGGCGCCTAAAAACGTTACCCAATTATTCTCAGGTTTTAAAAACACTTCAAACCGCATATAAATATTGAATAAAGCAATCGATTTTGCCCACAAGAGTGTCAACCAATATATAGCCCATTAATAAGCCTTCATTCTGTTATGAGTCTAAGAAAATTGATTACCGATCCCAAAGAGGGAAAATGACAGTCTTCTAGCATTACTCAGTCTTGTTAGAAAATGGACTAGTCATACCTTGAGCAGAAAAGTCTGAAAACTGTTCCCCCCAACTGAAGTTCTCTGGGCTCAACAGTCCTGCCTGGGAACGGCAATTGATTTTAGTTACTGCTGCTAAAATCATACTCCTCTTTTAAACAGAACTCTTCATCCTTTTCTGTTTTAGAGTAAATAGTACAAACCGGCACTATTTTAAAATAACAAACTCTTGATAGAAGAATAAAAAACTACAACTAACACCACATACTCTTCACCATCTCCGTGGAGATGCTACTTGTTCAGAGCGGCAAAGAGAATGACTGGGGGGCGGAGCCTGAGGAGGGGCTATATGGGCAGCTTTTGCTGTGCTCTTTGCCATTTCCTGTTGGGGAAGAGAATATTCCCACAAGTAAGGATAACGCCGTGGACCGGACACACCAATGTTGGAGAAATATGTTTTTCTATAAGAATTTGGCGGCACACCTGTAGCTCTCTTGCAGCACACCATCTGAGAAACACTGCATTAAACTCTGGCATTTATAAGAATTAATTCTTTTTTTTTTTTTTATTGATTTCTGTACAGCCAAAGAGCATTATATGTTTATATGCATATATATTTTTTTTATACATGGTCCTGTTTTGGAATTTCCCAGACTATTTGTGAAACTTCAGAATGTTAACAGTATAATTTACATATATGTTGCATTTTGTAAGAAATGAGAAATGTTATATATCCTAAAATTTTCTAGGCTCTTGAAACATTTGGTGATTTCCATGTGTCATACATTTTATTTAAAGTATGTATCCAAGTTCTAGTTATGAAAAATAAGTTATTTTTAGATGATGATGATTCAGTACCTTCCTATAGTTTCCCTTTTTCAAGTATTTTGCTGGGTTTTTGGTAACTACAGAACAAAAATAATTCCTTGTGGCTTTATCTCATTGGCTGACTTTTTTGGAAAAAGGATTGTATATTGAAAGACCATACTTTATAAGAAAGTAGGTTATGACCACAAAAACCTAGTGCTAGATTCTACATGGCCCTGTACTGATAGCGACAGCTGAATTGTCACTACCAGTCAGTAGCGGGTCGTGAGCCATATTACTCAAGCTTCTGAAAAACTGAGCAGCTCAAGCTCCCAAGTAATGCTTATAGGTATGATATCAATAATATTCTATATTTATTTTTTTCCTCTAGTCATAGATTTTTAAACAATCCGGATTGATTAATTATTGTGAACAATGGTCAGTTATTCTAAACAAAGAGGATATGTATTGGTTGACTTTCAAACTTTAGCCTGCTCACTCGTCTGTTTTTTGGTAATATATTTGTGTATATATATATATATATATATATATACTCATGTCCCCGTATGGAAAAGGGGAGTTGATAGGGAGGACAAACTAGGTGTCAGAGAAGTGTTCTGGATATTTACATTGAATACTTCTATACTATTTGGGTTAAACTTCAGAAGGGACATAGATTTATGTGTTTAATCTTTGGGACTGTAATAACATGTATTATATATACCATTTGGTTATTGAATCCAGTCACATATTTGTACTATTTCTCTTTGGATAAATACTTTGTGTGCTAGGTATATATTTTTAATTGCTGAGTATGATGAGGACATTCTATACTGTGAGTATATGCCTTTAAAAATTAAGTACTTAAAGGGACATGAAACCCACATTTTTTCTTTCATGATTTAGAAAGAGAATGCAATTTTAAACATCTTTCTAATTTACTTCTATTATCTCATTTGCTTTATTCTCTTGATATTCTTTGCTGAAAAGCATATCTAGATATGCTCAGTAGCTGCTGATTGGTTGCTGCACATAGAAGCCTTGTGTGATTGGCTCACCCATGTGCATTGCTTTTTCTTCAACTAAGGATATATAAAAAATGAAGCAAAATAAATAATAGAAGTACATTGTAATGTTTAAATTTGTATTCTCTTTCTGAATCATGAAAGAAAGATTTTGGGTTTAGTGGCCCTTTAAGGAACAGGGGAGGCAGGGAATCCTGTGAGCAGTGAAAAAGTGCTGTTGGAGCACGAAACATGTCTGCTGCATGGATTCCAGCAGTCCTCATTTACTGTGCGCTAGTGTCTGAATATATTTGCTGTTTGTAGAAGATTGATACTAACATTATCTGCTTTTAACAAATAAATGGAATACAATTTGAGACTTTTTTACCCAAGGAGTGCCTGAATATCCTTTTGTACTTATATATATATATATATATATATATATATATATATATATATATATATATATATATATATATATATATATATATATATATATATATATATATATATACATATATATATATATATATATATATATATATACACATATATGTATATCATATAACATTTTAAACAACTTTTAATTTTACTTATATTATGAAATTGCCTCATTCTCTTGGTGTCCTTTGTTAAAGGTGCACTCCTGGAAGCTAGCTGAACACACTGTGTTAGCCAATGAAAAGAGGTATATATATGTGAAGCAACCAGTCAGCAGCTAGCTCCCAGTAGTGCATTGCTGCTTTTAAACCTACCTGGGTATGAGTTTCAACAAAAGATACCAGCAGGCCCATTTATCAAGCTCCGTACGGAGCTTGAAGGGCCGTGTTTCTGGCGAGTCTTCAGACTCACCAGAAACACAACTTATGAAGCAGCGGTCTAAAGACCGCTGCTTCATAACCCTGTCCGCCTGCTCTGAGCAGGCGGACAGGAATCGCCGGACATCAACCCGATCGAATGAGATCGGGATGATTGACAGCTCCCTGCTGGCGGCCGATTGGCCGCGAGTCAGCAGGGGGCGGCGTTGCACCAGCAGCTCTTGTGAGCTGCTGGTGCAATGTTAAATGCGGAGAGCGTATTGCTCTCCGCATTTAGCGAGGTCTTGCGGACCTGATCCGCAGTGTCGGATCAGGTCCGCAAGCCCTTTGATAAATGGGCCTGCAAGAGAATAAAGCAAATTAGATAACAAAAGTAAATTTTTTAAATATCCCCAAATTGTTTTTATTAAATTTTACAAACAATAACAACAATCAAGAAAACAAAAATACAGGTATATATGAGGTAAAGAGGTACAAAGCAATTGCCACAGTACCATGTATTAAAAAAACCAATATTAACAGGTATAAAACCCAGTCTGGTTGTCCATATGAGGTACAATTACTGTATGTTAAAACTCTTTGCAGAGATCTCTTCCAAAGTGTTGCTTCTGAATTGAGATGTGTATGATACAACTTTGTAACCATCATGAAGAGAATCCATGGATGTTTTAACTATGCTCCAAGAATAAAAGTTTTATACATACGTCTCGCTGTGGATTCTCTTCTTGATTGCTCCTGACTTTGCCGGTTAACACAGCAGAGCACAGAGTGATTACACAAAACAGCCAGAGGACATGGAAGGAAGGTATTCCCCTGGTTGTCAAAGAATACACTATTAGAACTCATGTAACCCATCTAGTAGGATTGAAAAAGTAATACAATAAATATGTAGTGCTTGGAATTACAATGTTTCACAAACTTCAGATTAAAACAATAATTCTTTATTAAATATATATTAAAACATGGATGATTAAAAACACTAGTTCAGAGACCTATACACAATTAAAGAAAATAGCTGAGTAGCTGACTGTTTTGGATACTGCTTAACTTTAATTCAAATTCAGTCATATAAGGGTTAACCAGATTCCTATATAGCCACCAAGGAGAAAATCCCATATATAGTAAGTGGTAGAAATGATTTATTCCCTTAGTATATGAGAAAACAAGTTAAACAAAAAGCGGATACTGCAGTAAAAACATATGAAAAAGTGGCAACAGTGTATATATTAATATAGGTCTTTATTGTATCAGCGTATACACTGAGCAAACAGTTACTATATTGGAGCAGATAAAACGCTAAAGAATACAAGTTCCATGACTTGTTATAATACTCTATTGAAAGTCTGAGCTTATTTACCGATAGCGGTTAGTACTGCTAAGAATAAACTAGCACAGATAATATAGAAGTCAATAGCAGAATATTACCGCCATTTAGACTATTGGATTCATGGCAGTAATTAGTAATATTATTCAACAAGCATGCCTGGCGTTAAATAGTATCAATCCTGACATGCTGCTGTAAGCTTGAACTGATAGTGTAAAAAGCAAAGCAGTAAAATTATTGACACTATATCAACGTTATCAATTCAGCTAGTAACCAATCTATCTCATAGTTTAGGCTGTTAGGTCTGAGAACTGTTTTAAAATTAGTATAGGAGCCCCAAAGTACTCCCACACACCATTGACATGTTTCGCCTTAACGGCTTTACAACTCAAGGTGCTTGATTGGACCATTCGAGTCATGTGACTGGGGCACAGCCAAATTCGAGGCTGGGCGTTCGCTGAGGGTTGAAAGCCTGCAAAGGCAGTCTTCCATGGAGACAAAAGATTGCAGGGTATGGGATTGTCATATTATTTATTATCATTTATTTGTATAGCGCCGCCAAATTCCATAGCGCTGGGTACAATGATAGGGGTATACAATGACAAAGATTTGTGATAAAATATAAAACATAACAAAATTAAACAAATCTAGCACAGGAGGAAGAGGGCCCTGCTCCAGAGAGCTCACAGTCTATAGGTTTAGGGTGCAGAGACATAAGGTTGGTGTAGCTTGTTACATCGGTTGTATTTGCAGCAGTGAGTCATGCAGTTCATGTACATGTATTAGCTTGGTTTGGATGCGGGATGGAGGAGAGATGGTAAGCCTCTCTGAATAGGTGGGTTTTCAAGGATCTTCTGAAGCTATACAAGGTTGGAGAGAGTCTGATGGAGTGGGGTAGAGAGTTCCAGAGGACAGGAGCAGCACGTGCGAAGTCTTGGAGGCGGGAGTGGGATGTAGAGACGTAGGTCAGAGGTTGATCGAAGAGGACGGGATGGGAAGTATTTCACGATGAGAGAGGAAATATAGTTGGGAGTTAGACTGTTGAGTGCTTTGTAGGTTAGGGCTAATACTTTAAATTGTATTCTGGAGTGTATGGGGAGCCAGTGTAGAGACTGGCAGAGCGGAGCAGCTGATGTAGATCGTCGACTTAGGTGGATGAATCTAGCAGAAGCATTCATAATAGATTGGAGGGAGGAGAGGCGGTGTTTTTAAAGGCCATTTAAGAGTAGATTGCAATAATCAATGCGTGACAGGATGAGGGAATGAATAAGTATTTTTGTAGTTTTTTGAGTAAGTAAGGGACGAATTCTGGAAATGTTGCGTAGGTGTGAACGGCAGGATTTGGTAAGCGTTTGTATATGTGGGTTGAATGTGAGTTCTGAGTCTAGTGTGACCCCAAGGCAGCGGACCTGGGGTGAGGTGTTGAGAATAGAGTCTCCAACCATCAGAGAAATGTCAGGTGTCGGATGTCTCGAAGAGGGGGGAATAAGAAGCAGCTCAGTTTTGGACAGATTGAGTTGGAGGTAGTGTGAAGACATCCAAGAGAAAATTGCAGAGAGGCAGTCAGAAATCTGGTTGAGTAAAGAGGGAGAGATATCAGGAGAGGAAAGATAGATTTGGGTATTATCAGCATATAGCTTGTACTGGAATCCAAAGGAGGCTATAAGTTTTCCAAGGCAGGATGTATAGAGAGAGAAAAGCAAGGGACCCAAGACAGAGCCTTGCGGTACTCCAACTTTTTCCAGTTTAGAGTTTCACTGAGCTCAATTTTGAACCACCATACACACTGAGAAAAACACAAATTCTAAGAAAAAGAGTAATGTTACAATAAGGAGAGTTTCATATGCCCTAGTCAAGAAGGCACACTTATACTGCTAAGAATAATCAGATTATATACTCCTTGAAATTATTCCCATAATTATTGCCATCCACCTTATGGCAAAATAAAATAGATATATTTTAGTTTTAAATTAATAAGATAGGGGTTGATATGGATGTGAGGTTGGCCCCTTAAGCTTTAAAAAAAAGAGTAAAAAGGAACAGAAGTGTGGGCCTGAATCCAGTCAATATAGCATTAAATAATAATTAGTTAGAACTTTTAATGATAGTAGACTAGCATAGCCCCAAACTCCCCAACCACACTATCTCGGCCTCCTTCTCAGATACAGAAAGGGACATTGGATTCTCGCCTTACAGTAGATTTGAACTGGTCTACTATTCCAGAAAAATTCAACTTGTGTAAAAAAGTCTTGTTTTCTATTAAAATTATATACATACGCCTAGATTATGAGTTTTGTCGGTAAAAACTTGCGGGGCTAACGCTCCTTTTTTTCCAGCGCTTACTTTAAACAACGCTGGTATTACGAGTTTTCTGAATGGCTGCGTTAGCCTCAGAAAAGTGAGCGTTGAGCAAAATTTAGCTCCACTTCTCACCTCAATACCAGCGTTGCTAATGGTAGCGGTAAGCTGGAAAAACGTGCTCATGCACGATTTCCCCATAGGATACAATGGGGCTGAGCTGGCTGAAAAAAAACCTAACACCTGCAAAAAAGCAGCGTTCAGCTCCTAACGCAGCCCCATTGTTTCCTATGGGTAAACACTTTCTAAGTCTACACCTAACACCCTAACATGAACCCCGAGTCTAAACACACCTAACCTTATACTTATTAACCCCTAATCTGCCCCCCCGACATCGTCGCCACCTGCATTATACTATTAACCCCTAATCTGCCTCTCCGGACACCGCCGCCACCTACATTATCCCTATGAACCCCTAATCTGCTGCCCCTAACATCGTTGACACCTATATTATATTTATTAACCCCTAATCTGCCCCCCCCCCCCAAAGTCTGCCGACTGGACATCGCCGCCACTATAATAAATGTATTAACCCCTAAACCGCCGCACTCCTGCCTCACAAACACTATAATAAATTGTATTAACCCCTAATCTGCCCCCCCCAACGTCGCCGCCACCTACCTACAATTATTAACCCCTAATCTCCCGCCCCCAACATCGCCGCTACTATAATAAAGTTATTAACCCCTAAACCTAAGTCTAACCCTAACCCTAACACCCCCCTAACTTAAATATAATTTAAATAAAAAAAAAAAAATTACTATAATTAAATAAATTAATCCTATTTAAAACTAAATACTTACCTATAAAATAAACCCTAATATAGCTACTATTAACTAATAGTTAATAGCTATTTTAGGATTTATATTTATTTTATAGGCAACTTGGTATTTATTTTAACCAGGTACAATAGCTATTAAATAGTTAATAACTATTTAATAGCTACCTAGTTAAAATAATTACAAAATTACCATTAAAATAACCTAACCTAAGTTACAAATACAGCTAACACTACACTATCAATACATTAATTAAATAAATTAACTACAATTATCTAAACTCAAATACAATTAAATAAACTAAACTATGGTACAAAAACAAACAAACACTAAATTACAAAATATAAAAAAAATTACAAGAATTTTAATCTAATTACACCTAATCTAAGCCCCCTAATAAAATAAAAAAGCCCCCCAAAATAATAAAATTCCTTACCCTATACTAGATTACAAAAGTAATCAGCTCTTTTACCAGCCCTTAAAAGGGCTTTTTGCAGGGCATTGCCCCAAAGTAATCAGCTCTTTTACCTGTAAAAAAAAAATACAAGACCCCCCCACATTAAAACCTACCACCCACACACCCCTACTCTAAAACCCACCCAATCCCACCTTAAAAAAAACTAACACTACCCCCCTGAAGATCACTCTACCTTGAGCCGTGTTCACCCAGCCAGGCACCGATGGGCCAGAAGAGGACATCCGGACCGGCAAAATCTTCATCCTATCCGGGCAGAAGAGGACATCCGGACCGGCAGACATCTTCATCCAGACGGCATCTTCTATCTTCATCCTTCCGGAGCGGAGCCATCTTCTATCCAGCCGACGCGGAGCCATCCTCTTCTTCCAATGTCCTAACGCAGAATGAAGGTTCCTTTAAATGACGTCATCCAAGATGACGTCCCTCGAATTCCGATTGGCTGATAGGATTCTATCAGCCAATCGGAATTAAGGTAGGAAAAATCTGATTGGTTGATTTAATCAGCCAATCGGATTGAAGTTCAATCCGATTGGCTGATTGAATGAGCCAATAGAATGCGAGGTCAATTCTATTGGCTCATCCAATCAGCCAGTCAGATTGAACTTCAATCCGTAAAGTAAAATCCCAGTAATAGTTCCATTTCCTAAATCACACTGAGATAGTTGGGATGAATAAGGGGACATTCCCAACAAATATGTAATAATGGAGGCTTTAACAGTATTTGGAAAATGTCCCCCAATCATCCCTATAGAAATAGCAGGTTTAAAACATTTGCTAGAGCAACTGAGCCTGCGTAATAAAAGTACCCATGTTATAGTGACTGGTGTCAGAAACTCCCTGATGGTTAACACATCTATTTAGTAATCTATATGTTATACACTGTTAGTAAATAATAATGGGTCATGTATGATCCAGTCTTGGGTGGACTGGTCCATGGGGCAGGGTGGCAATTGTCCACCCTAGTCAAAAGAATAGGGGTCGACATAGGGCTGGTGGAAGTGCTTGCTCACCCCTCCTCTGAGACATTATTCTACTGCTCCAAGGGATATGCTAATAAGAACTAACAGAAAGTATGAAACCATAAATAAGATGAAACAATAACCTGTTATGAATCAAATTATATAGAAGTGGCACATTTTTACACTAAACCTATAATCCTGCTTTAGCTGCACAACTAAATTCTGGTGCATGTCTTCACAAGTCTAGTCCTTCCAGTCACAGTAACAGGGAGTCATACCTAGGGCCAGCTTTAAGCACGTAGGGCGCCACATGCCACTGTGCTTAACAGGTAGTATTTAAGTTGCCAATATACAGCAGCATCAAACAGTCCTCTGTCATTCCCATGCCTTAAAGTCTCCTCTGGATGTGGTACTCTTTCGTGGCTAAGCAACTTCTTTTCTACTTTTGCAAGTGAGCTCAGGAAAAGAGTCAGTCCAGAGAAAAATAAAATGTTGGTGAATTTATTGAAACCTATGCATTGAAACATTTTTTATTTTTTTTGTTAGATGTTTTACTTTATAAAGAGAAAAATGTCCAAGATATGACCAATAATAAAACCAATATTTATTAGATAGATGACTTTGGAGTCAAAGGGTGTAGACAGGTTTAGAACAGGAGTATCCACCAATAAATGGTAAAATGTATTCTTATCAAAATGTCCCATAGCCATACCATCATCCAAAATATCCTTCAATTCCAATCTAAATTTCCTAGTCAGGTCACCATGCAAAGGTAAATAGGTATCTAGATCAGCCAACTGTCTTAGAGCTTCATTTACATAGGCTTCTCCATCCAGCTCCACAACACTGCCCCTTATCTGATTGTTTAATGACAATATTGGGATTCTGCTGTAAGTTATTAATAGCCTCCCTCTCACACCTAGACAAGTTGGACCTGCCCTGGGAACTGGACAATGACCGATAGATCTTCTACAATACTTTGATGAAATAAATAAAAGCAATTGTCTCTTTTATGAATAATGTAAAACCAAGACTTAGACTTCATCTTAACCTGTTTGTTTTGACAAAAATCAACATTAGAGCAAACCTCAACCTTTCCAAGTCTTCTAAGGTGGTCAAGGCACACAAATCAGAAAAGCACAATTTACATGTACACTTTTCAACATTAGACATTCACTCTTCAGTTTTTCTAACTCCACTCGGGTTAACCTCAACATTACCCAGTATATTAACCTCTTTATGGCAAAAAAACTTTTTCAGGGTCAATTCCCTAACCAGTTTATTTACAGCCAAGATAGTTTGGAACAAATCAAAATTTCTGGAGCGTACAAAACCCAAACCATAGTTAAGAACCCTTTGTTCAACTTCAGAGATGAGATACTTGTTTCTCCCTCTACTCTTGTTCTCTCTCAAGACATATCTGGGGGGGGGTCTCTCTCTGTCCCTTTTATATTTATGGTTTTCATTGTCTCTTTTCCTCCTCTTTTGGATTTTTTTGCGCTTTCTAAAAAACCTAATTGGTGGATTTTTGGGGTTTAGATTGTACAAATTTCAAGAGGTCCTTATGTTGAATCCTCTGTTGGCTACTTAATGAACTAAGAGACAAAGGTGCTCCTATTGGTTGTAATGTGCCACCTGGTTTATTTTTACAGTACATTCAAGGGACAGTCAACACCAGAATTTTTGTTGTTTAAAAAGATAGATAATCCCTTGATTACCCATTCCCCAGTTTTGCATAACCAGCACAGTTATAATAATACACGTTTTACCTCTGAAATTACTTCTACCTCTTCAAACTGCCCCCTTATTTCTATTCTTTTGACACACTTGTATTTTAGGCAATCAGTGCTTACTCCTAGGTAACTTCACGTGCGTGAGCTCAATGTTATCTATATGACACACATGAACTTAATGCCCTCTAGTGGGGAAAAACTGTCAAAATGCATTCAGATTAGAGGCGGCCTTCAAGGTCTAAGAAATTAGCATATGAGCCGATCTAGGTTTAGCTTTCAACTAAGAATACTTAGAGAACAAAAGCAAAATTGGTGATAAAAGTAAATTGGAAAGTTGTTTAAATTACATGCCCTATTTGAATCATGAAACATATAAACATATAAACATAGATATTGATGGCAGATAAGTGCCATAGGCCCAGCAAGTCTGTCCGATATTACCTAAAATTATAAACTTATCTAGTTAGTAGGATAGCCTTGTGCTTGTCCCAGGCATTTTTAAAGTCTTCCACAGTGTTTGTCATTACTACCTCTTGAGGAAGTGTATTCCATAAATCAATCACTCTTTCTGTAAAGAAGTGCTTACTCAAATTGCTTCTGAATCTACTACCCTTCAGCTTAAGATCATGACCCCTTGTTTTTGAATTTTCAATTTTATTTAAAATACCCACTGCCTCAGTTTTACTAAGCCCTTTAAGTTTATTTTGGACTTGACTGTGATATAAAAGTACACAAATTCACTTGGTGTATAACAAATAAATAAATAAAAAGTGAATAAAACAAACTATAAAATAATAAATTAACAATGTGTATTCAATATGAAGGATATGTGTGGTCCATGTGGTCCTCCTCACTTTCAGTGGATTGGAGTTTTGTTTTTTCAAACCTAAAAAATAAAGACAAATAAAATATAGTCCAATAAGTTTTGATATTAAAGATGATATTAACACCAGTGGTCCCTCCAAGGAGCTACTCACACTTTAAAGAGCCACCCCGGCTCTGGGTTCAGACGCACACCCGGTTTTATACTGCCGCCCTTCCAGTATAAATCCAAACGCAGACCGCTGCTTTAGTAAAATATATTTTTAATTAAAATACAGGTAAAATATTTAAAAGCCGCCAATAATATTTCTAAACAATAGTAGTTACTCGGGTATCAATTCCACTAATAGCGTGTAGTGGAAACGGTGTCACCAATCTGGATATGGATATGTAATGGGTAGCCTACCAAATCGTTAAAGCTAGCCCAAATCCAATAATTGTAGACCCCTTGATACCTGTCCTGGTAACTAATCTGTTCATGAAAAAGTGGCTGTATTCTTGTTCCAAAGTCCGACGTACGTTTTTCCATAAGCGTACGGCTTTTTCAAGGTAGTGGATGGTGTGCATCTTCCTTCCCAGTAAAGATATAGGGTGCGTGGTCTTCCCATTGGTTGTTCCAAATGATATCGTCAGGTCATATACCTGGATCACGGGTGACGTCTGTCCGTTCTGTCCACCATCTTTGATAAGGGCAAGGAAAATCCCTTATATTAGAAAGTTCCGTCCACCATTTTTAATATGGGCGAGAATGTTTTTATTAAGTTTCCATATGCGGAATCCATTCGAAAATTTTAACCAATGTTAGTAAACCTTTCATTTTATCTGTTATTATTCATGATAAGGAAAATGTAAATAACAATGAAGAATTTTGTTCTTAAAAACACAATTATGTTTGGCACATTCTTTGTTTCACATATGTACACATTGTCCTTTATGACCCATGTGTGGACAGAGTAAATGGATAGAAATATAAACTTTAAACTATGTATAAATAAAGGTAAGAATGTACATATTAACATCACCATTTGTAAAATTTGTGTCTGTTAAATTTATGCATTATAACATATTATAAATAACATTATAAATTGAGTATTTTTAAACCGACAATTTGAATGATTAATTATCTCAGTAAATAGTCATCACTTCTTATACAAGATATGAATTATTTATAGAAAGAGGGAAGCTATTTCCAATCAAAATAGGAAATGTTAGAGAAAAATAATATCTTTACAGAAAAAATTTACTTTTTTATAGAGAGATTAGTCCAAAAAATGATGAAGTTCAAAATCCTTGTTCAAGCCATAAGGTATTAGAGTGTTTAGGATGTATATCCATTTCATCTCTAATTGGCTGAGATTCTGTAGCCTTTCGCCACCTCTCCAATGTTGAGTGTTTTTTCTAATCCCTATAAATTCTAGATCATTAGGGTCACTATTATGTATTTTGTCAAAGTGTGCTGAAACTGAATGTTTTTTAAAACCAGTTTTGATGTTGTATACATGTTCATTGATTCTGGTCTTGAGTAATCGGGTTGTTCTACTCACATAAAATAAATTACATGTACAACGTAACACATATATAACATATTTACTGTTACAAGTAATTAGATCCTTAATGTCGCATTTTCTCCCATCTTTAGCTAAAAATGATTTTCTTACCTTATTAGTTTTTGCTCTGACATGCATTACATGAGTTGAATTTGACAAAGCCCATTTGTGTTGTACGTAACCAGTCGGCGCTTTTATCTTTTATATAGCTATAAGTTAATTGATCTTTAATGTTTTAGCTCTGTAGCTAATGGTTGATCTTTCCTCTAAAATAGTTTCCAATAAAATAGTCTCTAAATAATGTTTTCCATTGTTTGTTAATGATATCTCTAATTTGATTGTATTGAGAACTTTGTCTGAGGAACATTGGGCCTATAGGTTTATTAATAGAACTTTCCTGATTTTTATCTTTATATTTTGAAAGGTTTTTCCTTTCCATTTTCTCTACATCTTCTATTGTTTTTTCAATGGATATTTTATTTTAATTTTTTTCAATGAATCTTCCCTTGAGTATCTTTGCCTGTTCTATATATTCTTTATTTTCTTTGCAATTCTTTTTAATCCTGATAAACTGGCTTTTTGGAATATTCGAGAGCCATTTTGTTTGGTGGCAACTCTTGGTGTTGATAAAGTTATTTACATCGACTTTTTTGAAAAAGTTCTTACTTTTAATTAGATTTTCTTCTACATAAATCTCACACATAACTCACACAGAGGGATTTCAACCAATTTAAACCCAGATGAAGCTCTTTTTCGAATGTCAAACCAAAATCCAAGTTCAACCAAGTCCAATATAGATCGACCCCGATGGAGCTCACACAGAGGGATCTGAACCAATTAAAACCTAATTATAAATCTAATTTAAAATATGAAGAACAACAAGTCCTAAATCAATTGAGAGAAAACAGAGAAATTGTAATTAAATCAGCTGACAAAAAAGGAGGAGGAGTGGTGTTATTAAATAAAAGAGACTATCTTAAAAAATGTCATAGACAACTAAATGACACCACCACCTACCGTCCCTTACTGTATAACCCAACTGCCTCATTTAAAGAAGAATTAGAAAAGGTTTTGCAGAAAGGAGTCAAAGAAGGGATACTATACAAAAAAGAATACAATTTTCTATTTAATACATTTCCGAGAACCCCGACACTGTACATGTTACCCAAAATACATAAAGATGAGAAAAATCCTCCGGGTAGACCTATAGTGTTGGGGGTTCAATCCTTAACTAGCAATTTGTCATTATACATAGACCAGTTTCTGCAACCATATGTAACCCAAACCAAAGCATATCTTAAAGATACCATCAATATATTAAACATATTAGAAGATGTTGTATGGAAAGAGGATTGGTGGATGATCACCAGAGATGTATCATCTCTCTATACTAATATAAAAAAGAATTCGGCCTTGAAGCAATTAGGTCAATATTATCCACAGATTTAGAATTATCTGCCATCCAAATTAGTTTTATTCTAGAGGGAATAGCCTTTATTTTAGACCGTAATCATTTTTGGTTTGACAATCAATATTTTTTACAAATAAGCAGAACGGTGATGGGATCCAGGTTTGCGCCTAGTTATACTAATCTTTTTATGGCTCACTGGGAAGATCTTTTTGTGTTCAGCCAACATGGCTGGGTGCAGTACCTGGTTTCCTATCGCCATTACATAGGTGATATTTTCTTCATTTGGTCAGGATCTTTGATTCAACTGATATAATTTTTGTTATACTTAGAAACCAATTCAATATAGGATTTACCTGGAACTATAATCAACAGAAAGAAAAATTTTTAGACTTGGAGATTTATGTAGAAGAAAATCTGATTAAAAGTAAAAACTTTTCAAAAAAGTTGATGTAAATAACTTTATCAACACCAAGAGTTGCCACCAAACAAAATGTCTCTCGAATATTCCAAAAAGCCAGTTGATCAGGCTTAAAAGGAATTACAAAGAAAATAAAGAATATATAGAACAGGCAAAGATACTCAAGGAAAGATTAATTGAAAAAATATTACAATAAAATATCCATTGAAAAAACAATAGAAGATGTAGAGAAAATGGAAAGGAAAAACCTTTCAAAATATTAAGATAAAAATCAGGAAAGTTCTATTAATAAACCTATAGGCCAAATGGTCCTCAGACATAGTTCTCAATACAATCAAATTAGAGATATCATTAACAAACACTGGAAAATATTATTTAGAGACCCTGGTATCGGAAACTATTTTAGAGGAAAGATCAACCATTATCTACAGAAAGGTATCAAATATTAAAGATCAATTAACTAATAGCTATATAAAAGATAAAAGCACCAATTGGTTACGTACAACACAAATGGGCTTTGTCAAATGCAACTCATGTAATGCATGTCAGAGCACTAAAAAAACTAATAAGGTAAGAAAACAATTTTTAGCTAAAGATGGGAGAAAATTCGAAATTTAGGATTTAATTACTTGTAACAGTAAATATGTTATATACGTGTTACGTTGTACATGTAATTTATTTTATGTGGGTAGAACGACCCGATTACTCAAGACCAGAATCAATGAACATGTATACAATATCAAAACTGGTTTTAAAAAACATTCAGTTTCAGCCCACTTTGACAAAATACATAATAGAGACCCTAATGATCTAGAATTTATAGGGATTAGAAAAACCACTCAATATTGGAGAGGTGGCAATAGGATACATAATCTCAGCCAATTAGAGATGAAATGGATATAGATCCTAAACACTCTACTTTATGGCTTGAACAAGGATTTTGAACTTCATAATTTTTTGGACTAATCTCTCTATAAAAAAAGTAAATTTTTTCTGTAAAGATATTATTTTTCTCTAACATTTCCTATTTTTGATTGGAAATAGGTTCCCTCTTTCTATAGATAATTCATATCTTGTATAAGAAGTGATGATCATTCACTGAGATACTTAATCATTCAAATTGTCGGTTTAAAAATACTCAATTTATAATGTTATTTATAATACATTATAATGCATAAATTTAACAGACACAATTTTTAAAATGGTGATGTTAATATGTACATTGTTACTTTTATTTATACATAGTTTAAAGTTTAATTTATTTTATGTGAGTAGAACGACCCGATTACTCAAGACCAGAATCAATGAACATGTATACAACATCAAAACTGGTTTTAAAAAACATTCAGTTTCAGCCCACTTTGACAAAATACATAATAGAGACCCTAATGATCTAGAATTTATAGGGATTAGAAAAACCACTCAATATTGGAGAGGTGACAATAGGATACATAATCTCAACCAATTAGAAATGAAATGGATATAGATCCTAAACACTCTACCTTATGGCTTGAACAAGGATTTTGAACTTCATAATTTTTTGGACTAATCTCTCTATAAAAAAGTACATTTTTCTGTAAAGATATTTGTTTTTCTCTAACATTTCCTATTTTGATTGGAAATAGGTTCCCTCTTTCTATAAATAATTCATATCTTGTATGTAATGCATAAATTTAACAGACACAATTTTTACAAATGGTGATGTTAATATGTACATTGTTACCTTTATTTATATATAGTTTAAAGTTTATATTTGTATCCATTTACTCTATCCACACATGTGTTGTAAAGGACAATGTGTACATATGTGAAACAAAGAATGTGCCAAACATAATTGTGTTTTTAAGAACAAAATTCTTCATTGTTATTTACATTTTCCTTATCATGAATAATAACAGATAAAATGAAAGGTTTACTAACATTGGTTAAAATTTTCGAATGGATTCCGCATATGGAAACTTAATAAAAACATTCTTGCCCATATTAAAAATGGTGGACGGAACTTTCTAATAAAAGGGATTTTCCTTGCCCTTATCAAAGATGGTGGACAGAACGGACAGACGTCACCCGTGATCCAGGTATATGACCTGACGATATCATTTGGAACAACCAATGGGAAGACCACGCACCCTATATCTTTACTGGGAAGGAAAATGCACACCATCCACTACCTTGAAAAAGCCGTATGCTTATGGAAAAACGTACGTCGGACTTTGGAACAAGAATACAGCCACTTTTTCATGAACAGATTAGTTACCAGGACAGGTATCAAGGAGTCTACAATTATTGGATTTGGGCTAGCTTTAACCATTTGGTAGGCTACCCATTACATATCCATATTAAGATTGGTGACACCGCTTCCGCTACACGCTATTAGTGGAATTGATACCCGAGTAACTACTATTGTTTAGAAATATTATTGGCGGTGTTTATATATATTTTACCTGTATTTTAATTAAAAATATATTTTACTAAAGCAGCGGTCTGCGTTTGGAGTTATACTGGAAGCCCGGCAGTATAAAACCGGGTGTGCGTCTGAACCTAGAGCCGGGGTGGCTCTTTAAAGTGTGAGTAGCCCCTTGGAGGGACCATTGGTGTTAATATCATCTTTAATATCAAAACTTATTGTACTATATTTTATTTGTCTTTGTTTTTGAGGTTGGAAAAAACAAAATCCCAATCCACTGAAAGTGAGGAGGACCACATGGACCACACATATCCTTCATATTGAATACACATTGTTAATTTATTATTTTTTGGACTTGACTGTCCCTTTAAGGTCATGCACCCAATCCTCCTAAATCATTGAAAATCATTTAATAGCGCTCCACTTAAATAAGTAAATAAATAAATTCATAAAAAAGCATATCCCTAAAAAGTTTTAAATGGTTAGGGCTGCAATTTTTCATTTGCATAAGCATTAAGTTATATATTACATTTTATAATTTTACAAAAGAAACATAGATATTGATATCCCAGCTTCCTGGCCAGGGCAAATGTCATGGTTTCCAGGGGCTACCCAAGCTCTGCACAGGGCACATTGTATCCTGTACAACAACACATTTCCCCTGCGCCCAAAATATGCCCCAATTCCATAGATAAGTGGATTTGGAAGCTGCCCCTTCAGATGCATCCCTGCCCACAGAAAGCCTCAAGAAAATTTTGGGATGTGTGATATTCCCAACTGAAGGATGGTGATCATGAAATTATGCATAATATTGTCCTAGGACAGTATTATGCATAACTCAGACATTCTTGCTGCAGTATGAGTCAATCAAATATTAGATTAGATGAATTGTATTAAACCTGAAATATTAAAGGGACATGAAACACAAAAAATTTATTTCATGATTTAGGTAGAACATACAATTTTAAACAAATTTCCAATTTACTTCTATTATAAACTTTGCTTTATTCTCTTGGTATAATTTGTTGAAGGAGCAGCAATGCACTACTGGTTTCTATCTGAAGACATGGATGAGCCAATGACAATCAGTATATATATTCAGCCACCAATCAACAGCTAAAACCTAGGTTCTTTGCTGTTCCTGAGCTTTCCTAGATAAAACTTTCAGTAAATGATAACAAGAGAAGGAAGCAAATTAAACAATAGAAGTAAATTGGAAAGTTGTTTAAAATCACGTTCTTTCTGAATCATGAAAGAAATAAAATTGGGTTTCATGTCCCTTTAAATTGAGTAACTTTCTCATACCTGTGAAAGGCAAAGGGAATTTAAAATCATGTTGCTGACATATGCATTTAAATTTCAGGTATAGGGGCCGATTTATTAAGGGCCAAATGCTTCTGTTTCCGTACGAGCCTTCAGGCTTGCCGGAAACAGGAGTTTAGAAGCAGCGGTCTTAAGACCGCTGCTCCATAAAGGAACAGTAAAGTCCAAATTAAACTTTCATGATTTAGATAGGGCATGTAATTTTAAATAACTTTCTAATTTACTTTTATCATCAAATTTGCTTTATTCTCTTGGTATTCTTAGTTGAAATCTAAACCTAGGTAGACTCATATGCTAATTACTAAGCCCTTGAATGCCGCCTCTGCATTTGCCACTTTTTCACAGCTAGAGGGCGTTAGTTCACGTGTTTCATATAGATAACACTGTGCTCATGCTCAAGAAGTTATTTAAGAATCAGCACTAATTGGCTGAAATGCAAGTCTGTCTAAAGATCTGAGATAAGGAGGCAGTCAGCAGATGCTTAGATACAAGATAACTACAGAAGTGAAAAAGTATATTCCTATAACAATGTTGGTTATGCAAAACTGGGGAATGGTAAATAAAGGGATTATTTATCTCTTTTTTTTTAAAAAAAAATTTCAAATCAGCTTTATTTGTTATTCAAAACGTTACAGATTTGGAGGCGCAGCTCCTAATTTATATATACATGCTGATTCATTTTCAACAGTTGAACATTATAAAACCATAGTACAAACCAAAACAATATAGATTCATCTAGATCTGGTCTTGTGGACTTAGTCAATTAATCTAAGTTTTAGTTGCAGTCCTTAGCAATGTGTAGTGTATGCTCTCAATTTTCCATCTATACAATGGGTCCTATTTTATTCAATTGTTACGATGTCCAAAGGTAGTATGGTTATGGCTTATTTAATGCGTAAGTGTATTTTTCCCATAATATTCCTATTTCAGTGTATAACACCATTTGGTCATGCTTTATGTAATGATACTCTTCCAATTCTAAAATCTCAGAAACCTCATCCCGCCACATTGAAATATCAGAAGTTTCCCTACTGTTCCAGTTTTTCGCTATCAAAAATTTTATACTATTTATCATAATGAAAAAGAGTTTTCGTGTCGGTTTATGTTTCAGTTTTGGTGGTTTATTTAGAAGCCAAATTAAGGGATCTAGGGGTAATTGTTTCTCAATAAACTGCTCTATTTCTGTGATGATTTGTCTCCATAGGTTCTGAATAGAGGAGCACCACCACCATAAGTGGGCCATGTCACTGCCTACATGTCCGCATCTCCAGCATCTGTTTTCCGTTGTATGAAACAAGCGATGGAGTCTGCGGAGAGTGTAGTACCACCTATGTAATATTTTAAGGTTAAGTTCAGTAAAAAATCGAGGATGCCGATGTTTTTTATGTAGTTTGGAATATTTGTGAGCAAGTCTGAGGCAATATGATAACTCCTAAATCTCTTTCCCAACTCTCCATATAGCGATGTACATATCCCGGTTGAATGTGAGTCAGTATCTTATAAATTTTTGATATTGTGTGTCTTGTAGAGAAGTTTGGGTGCATAATAGTTCAAAGTTGGTAGGTGTCTCGTCATGTTTTTGGCTAACGGATCTCTTGTGAAAAAATAATGTGTTCTATGGTAAGTGTACCAGTTCTCGAACCCGTGTAACCCCTGTTGAATCAATAATTGTTGCGGTTTGATTCGTTCATTGTCTATGAGTAGGTATGCTGGCAAGTCTTGCTGTCCTGACATTAAGTGTGACAAGTCTATCACCCCATTCTTGAACATCGAGGTTAAGGGAGAGGGTCTAGAAGATATTGTGGGGAATTGTTTAAGAGCTATTTCCCAGGTGTTTAAGGTCTCTAGAATTATGTCATTAGTGGTTTTCATGGCCTTTTGTTTAGTGTTGAATGACCAACAGAAGTCACTAATGCGTGAGGACTGAATACAGTCCAGCTCTATTTGCACGCATCTTTTATGGGATGGACGCGTGTATAGGTCTAAAATGCTTTGTAGGAATATTGCCATTCTGTATGCCTGTAAATTAGGCATGCCTAAGCCCCCTTGGGTTTTGTGGAACATCATTATATGTCTATTTATTCTAGGGTGTTTTTTGTTCCATGTGAAATCAGCAAAGGCTTTTTGTAAGGATATTATATAGGTGTTAGGAAGGGGGACAGGTAGAGTTTGTAAAAGGTATAGAATCCTAGGGAATATGTTCATTTCTATTAAATTGATTCTGCCTGTCCACGATATGTTCTTATGTCTCCATCTGGATAGGTCATTTATTATCTTGTCTTTCATAGGTAAATAATTACTGATAAATATATTATCTAAAGTTGGTGTAAGGTTAATTCCCAAATATTTAAGAGATGAGGAACACCATTTAAAGGGAGTGATATTTTTAATATTTCTGGCGTGTGCTCATCTAGAGATATATTTAGAATTTCTGATTTAGATAGATTGATTACAAAATTTGAGTAATTCTGAAAAGATTGTAACTCATGGAGTATGATCGGTAAAGAGTGTGTAATGTCAGTGACCGTGAATAAGATGTCATCAGCATATAATGATATTTTATATGTTTGATCCCCTATAGTCAGTCCTTTAATACGCCTGTTCTGTCTAATCTTTGTTGCTAAGGTTTCTATGACACACGCAAATAGTAGTGGGGACAGGGGGCATCCCTGCCTGGTACAATTTGTTATGGTAAATGGTTCTGATAGTATTCCATTGAGGGATATTTTTGCACTTGGTTGGTTATACATAGCGAATATACGACAAATAGTTATATTTCCCATGCCCATATGTTGTAATGTTTGTCTAAGGAAGTCCCAGCTGACACGGTCAAAGGCCTTCTCTGCATCTGTTGATAGTAAAACCATCGGTATTTTCTTTCCTTGTGCATAGTGTATAAGATTTAAGGCCCTGATCGTGCCATCCTTCGCCTCTCTGCCAGGGATAAATCCCACTTGATCTAGTTCAATAATCTCTGTCATAAGTGTATTTAATTGTGTTGCTATGATTCTGGAATAAATCTTAACATCTGCATTAATTAAAGATATGGGTCGGTAATTAGAGGGATTATCTACAGGTTTTCCTGATTTGGGTATCATTATAATGTGCGCTTCTAATGCCGATTTTGAGAAGGTACATGAATCATTTATCGAATTAAAATATGCCAGTAAATGTGGGATCAGTAGGATTTTAAACTTGGTGTAATATGAGTAACTAAAGCCATCTGGCCCTGGCGATTTTCCTGTTGGGAGGTTTTTGATTGTATTATTTATTTCCATCTCCATAATCGGTGACTCTAATTTGTCTAACTGTTCTTGTGTGATCTTGGGTAAGTTAAGTTGCGAGAGAAAAGAGTATATGCTCTCTGCTCTCTGTTGTAGATTAGTATGTTCCTTTGATGCACAGGGTGGAAGATTATAAAGATTTTGAAAGTAATCTCTAAAAGTTGAGGCTATGGCGTGTGATGTGTGTTGTGTTATCCCTTTGTTATTTTTAATCTGTAAAATATAAGCTGCTTTTGACTTTTTTTTAACCAATCTAGCTAATGATCTCCCTGGTTTATTATGAGTTATGTACGCATACTGTTTCAGCATCATATACTTTTTGTTAAGGTGTTTGTTAAGAATGTTAGCCAGTTCCTGTTTTTTTTAAGTTAGAGTTTCTAATGTATGGGTATCTGAAGCAGTCAGTTTGTGCTGGGATTCAAGTTGCTCAATGGATCGATTAAAATTTATTGTTATTTCTCTGTTTATTTTATTCAATCGAGCTCTATGTGCAATTAGTTCTCCTCTAATAACAGCTTTATGAGCTTCCCAGTTGGTCTGGGGTGAGGTCTGAGGTGCAGTATTAAAATCAAAATATTCAGTAATACTCTTGGTTATTTTAAGTTTGATGTCTAAGTTACTTATCAAGCTCTCGTCTAATTTCCAGATAAAGTCTCTGATCAGTTTATTTGGCCATTGAAACGCGCAGTGCACTATACTATGGTCAGTCCAAGTTGTTGTGTGTAACTTTGCAGAGCGAAACAGAGTGAGACCTGTGACATCTGTAAAAATGTAATCTATTCTACTGTATCTTTTATGGGGGTAAGAATAGAATGTGTAGTCTCTCGTCTTTGGATGTAGTGTCCTCCAGAAATCTTTCACTACAATTTGTTTTAAAAGAAAGTTTGATTTTTGTATTGTGGATTTAGGTGAGGAGAAGTGTGTAGTGGAGCAGTCCATATCCGACTGTAGTGACAAATTTAGGTCTCCCCCCATTATCAGTGTACCTTTTGAGAACTCAAAAATCAAATTATTTATCTTTTGAAGGAATAGGTGTTGTTTTAGGGTTGGGGCGTATAGAGACAGTAGCGTCACCGGGCGACCATATAGTAACCCGCTAATTAGTATATATCGTCCTTCTTTATCCATAACTATTTGAATTTCCTGGAAGGGGTGCCCTCTCTTATCAAGGATTGCCACTCCCTGTGTTTTCTTTTTAGAGTTGGAGGCATAATAGCAAGTACCAAACTTATAATAAAAAGTTTTTGGTTCTGTCCCCTTTATAAAATGGGTCTTTTGGAACAGAATAATATCACCCGCCAATCTTTTAAAGTCAGTTAGGACTATATTTCTTTTTTTGGGTGAGTTCAACCCTTTGGCGTTGACTGTAAGGATATTTATTAAATGTTTGGGGTCATGGGATGCCATAGTATTCCCTTGGGGCATAGTAAGTGAGCTTGATGAGTCTTATGAGAGCTTAAGTTGGTGTCTAAATGTGATGAAGGTGCAACTTCTGTGTCATTTGAATAACGTAGGATATTCCACTGTACTTTTGTGGTATTGTACAACACAAAACTAGAAAAATAACAAAGATAATAATAACAAACGTAAATTAAACAACTAAATAACAGATGCCAGTACACAAGCGCAGTTAATTCACCACAGTCGCATAGTCACATCGTGGGGAAGAAATTTGTCTCCCCTCATCATGCCATAATATAGTTAGATACATAAAACAATTAACTTATGCTGAAAACAATATGTTGACCATTTAACGTACTCTCTCCGAGTATTTCTCCTCTTTAAGGCTATTAGACCTGTTTTACTTATTTAAAGTTAACATTTCTCCTCATAATATTTACATATTTGTATTACTTAACCTTCTGATGTCTCAATCGTCAGTTGATTTTGTAGGGACAAACTCTTTAAATTGGTATCAAGTGATTGTCTTTGGACAGATTTCTGTCTTTCCTGCGATTCACTGTATTCCAGTGAGATTGTTGTTCTCTGGGTGGGTGAATTTTCTACGTCGAATGTGAAGTAATTGTCTCTTCGTCCTCTATTGTAGATGGAGTTGGAATATGAATGTTCAAGTTCCTGGATATCAGGGCTATGTCCGAGGGGTCTTTGTAGACATACTGTTTTCCTGAATGAGTAATTATAACACTAAAGGGGAATCCCCATCTATATTTTATTTTATTATTTTGCAGGACTGATGTTAGGAATCTGGCAGCTTTTCTCTTTTCTATTGTGGCCGGACATAAATCCTGGTAAATCTGCAATTCTTGGTCTTGATATTTAATCATTTTCGAGACTCTGGCCAAAGTCCACACTCTCTCTCTATCTCTATAGTGTAAAAATTTAACTATGACGTGTCTCGGAGGCGCTGATGGTTGAGGTTTAGGCCTAATAGCCCTATGAGCCCTTTCTATTGAGATTTCCGATATTTGAGTGGATTCTGTGATGTTGTTAAATAGTTCTATAAGGTATGTTAATAGATTTGTGGGTTCTATTGCTTTTGGAATGCCACAGACTCTCAAATTATTGCGTCAACCTCGATTCTCGAGGATTCTACCTTATCTTGTAAGGATTGTAGTGAGGTAGCATGTTGAGCCAAACAGTTGTCCGCTGACTGCATCATTGTAGATAGGGTATCATGGCTATACTCTAGTTCTTCCATTCTTGAGCCAAGGTCATTGATTTCCTTTCTGATTACAGTGAGTTCCGTCTTTATAAAAGATTTCAGATCCGCTATATCTGATTTGGATGAAAGATGTTGTATTGTTTCTTGCATATTTAATAAATGTTCCTGTGTCGTTATTGTAGGGTGATTTATCTGCTCCAGTGTCGCGTCTTTTTTAAGGGGTGATGAGCCTTTGATCTCTTTTTCTGTAGCTTCTTGTGTAGAAAAGAAGGCGTTTAGGGTATTTGTCTGAGATGAGGTTTTGTTAGTCTTGTCCCCTTTAGTAATCCTCTTAGATGCCATTATATCTTCTAACCTCACCGTTATGCTTATTATTTATTGCTTTCTGCAGATCAATAAATCTGTTATTTTAGCTCAGATTCACAGCTATATATGGTATTAGCCAGGTATTAGGTATATAACTATAATATGTGTATTATAGGTCTTGTCATGAGTACTGTACCCGTATCCTGTGTGGATTGAGGTACTCAGATGTCGTGATGTTCCTTGTGAGTTGGGCCGCACCTTGTGCCTCGGTATGGCGTGAGGTAGTCATCAGCCAGAGCGTCGCTGTTATCGATGCGCTATGATCGTGTGGATGATCCGCGCTTCCCAATTGCGTCTGGGGTATGTGCCTGATTACCTGGTGTGAAGCGACCAAGGTATAACTGTGACTTCTACTGTATCTTCGTTCCAGGTGGGACGCATGTAATATTCCTGGGTTGCGGTCTATCCTCTGGCTGTATCTGTTACGAGCTGCGGGCCAAGAACCTGTTTATAAATTTTAAGTGTCTCCAAGATGTTAGGAGAGATCTGTTAGGTAGTTAGTCTACTTCAGCATGTTTTATTTGGCATGATGAAGGGATTTGTAATCGGAGCTAGCGTTCTACACGTCCATGTTCCTGCATGGCTAGGCTCCGCCCCCGGGATTATCTATCTTTTAAACAATAACATTTTCACCTGAACTGCTTGTGCAATGTTAAATGCTGAATGAGGTATAACCCCAGGCGCCTACCCTAAGGAGGCTAGGTGAATAAAAATATAAAATAGAATCTAAACTTCAGTGTTGTCTAAAAATTGTGTTTTAATACATATGTTTAAAATCTTCGGAATGAATGTTTTACAAATTAAAACAAGTTTACATACAAAACTTCATGGATCCATGATGAATAACAGATAGAATAAAAAATGAAAATAAAAACAATGAGATAATACTTGAGCAATAATATACAATAGCAGCGGTGAAGAAATAAAAGCAGTTACAGACAATTCTTAGTAAAACTTCTCAAAATTGTTTAAAATTGAATTCGAGGTGAGTAAATTATTGGGGAAAAAAGTGAAAAATTGTAAAAAAATCTGTGGAAAAAACTCCTCAAAATATAATCCAAAAAATATATATAATCCAAAAAAATATGTATAATAAAGGTGAAAGTCTGAAAAGGTGAAAGTCTAAAAAGTAGTCCTATTTAGTCCGGTGACTGAAAATCCCAAGACGCAGTCTTGAGAAAGGCCTAGCACGGGCCGAAACGCGTTGACCAGCACTGGTAAGCCTTATTTTATTGTTTGCTAAACTTTTAGGACAATCTACACTATATTCTTTTTCTTCTCTCTCCACAGGTTATTATTTTTGTTTTTCATTTCATTTTTTTCGCTTTTTATGCACTCATCATAATTTGATTTGAAGATTTGTGTTTGAAGATAAGCATTTTGAGGAATATTGGAGCACTCACATTTTATTTTTAAACATCATTTTCTATTGTGACATTTTCTACACCTAAGTTTGTATCATTTGCATTTATTTTGCATACACCATTTTCACTGTGATTTGGGATTTTCAGTCACCGAACTAAATAGGACTACTTTTTAGACTTTCACCTTTTCAGACTTTCACCTTTATTATACATATTTTTTTGGATTATATATATTTTTTGGATTATATTTTGAGGAGTTTTTTCCACAGATTTTTTTACAATTTTTCACTTTTTTCCCCAATAATTTACTCACCTCGAATTCAATTTTGAACAATTTTGAGAAGTTTTACTAAGAATTGTCTGTAACTGCTTTTATTTCTTCACCGCTGCTATTGTATATTATTGCTCAAGTATTATCTCATTGTTTTTATTTTCATTTTTTATTCTATCTGTTATTCATCATGGATCCATGAAGTTTTGTATGTAAACTTGTTTTAATTTGTAAAACATTCATTCCGAAGATTTTAAACATATGTATTAAAACACAATTTTTAGACAACACTGAAGTTTAGATTCTATTTTATATTTTTATTCACCTAGCCTCCTTAGGGTAGGCGCCTGGGGTTATACCTCATTCTTCTTCTCTTTCATTGGGTAAAAGCTAGGAATACCCCTCCCCGGGCTTATAGGTTGATATTAGGCGCTGAGGTCAATTTTTTCCAATGTTAAATGCTGACAGCGTATGCTGTCAGCATTCAGCGTTGTCTGGCGGACGTGATTCGCTACAGCGGATTATTTTTGTCGGACTGTTAATAAATCTGCCCCATAGTGACAAATAAAACTTTCTATTTGACTAGGGGAGTATTGTATTACATTTCAGTCTAACACAGTAGTTTATTGTATTGTAAAAACAAGTTCTTTATGGGAAATGCCATTTCATATAATTAGTTGATTGTATCTAACACAATAGATCACAAAATATTGTTTTATGACCTTTAATATGACTAAAGTACACTATATATGAAAAAAGTTCACACAAAATAGCTATTAACCCATGAAGCATATATTCTAATTATTTCCGGGGCCTGTTTATAATTACAGGAAGTCAATAATTAAAGGAACATTAAACACTAAGTGGAGCGCTAATTTATTGCACGCCCATAAAATGGCAAATTCGCCTGTTTACAAGCGCACAATAAATGATCAGCCATTTTAAGTGGCTTGTTAATGCTACCGCAGAGGTCAGACCTCTGGTTAATTTTCAAAATATCCCCCAATTGCCCCCAAAATAAAGTGTGTGGTCCCTTTTTAAATTAAAAAAAAAATGTAGCATCTTTTTTTTTTTAAAAAACTGCACAAAGCAGTTTTTAGGGGTTAGAGTGTATGGGGAGTTAAAAAAAAATGGCACTGAAAAGTGCCTTTTCATAGCGGTCTATGGGGACTGTGTGTTCCCTGTAAATATTATTATTATTTATTATTATTATTCTTTAATTATAAAGCACCAACAGATTCCGCAGCGCTGCCCATGGGTACAAGGATAACAGTACAATGGAGAAACAATACGATAAAAGACAAAGTTTTACAGACAAATACAGGGGGGATTGAGGGTCCTATTCCCGTGGGAACTTGCAACCAAGATGGGTAGGAGGATGGGAAACAGGAGGTGGGGACTGCAAAGGTGAGAATGATATTAGTGAGGAGATAGAGGGCAACTGATAGTTAAGTGAAGTAAGTTTGTTAATAAGTCAGGTGATAAGCTTCCCTGAACAAAAAGGTCTTTAGGGAACGTTTAGAGGAGAAGAGGTTAAGCTTATATACATATATATTTATATGGTAATATGTGTATATACCATTTTAACACATAAATATATATGTATAAGCTTTATATGTTAATATGTGTATATTCTTATACATATATATTTAAACTTTGCTGCCCATCGCTGTGTGGCTTACCCACTTTGCTGCACTGTTATCAGCCGTGTCTGACGGCATGAGAATGAAGAGTGCTGTCGTGTGTACACTGGTATTACTGAGTGGAGCACAAATATCGTACTCGCGTAAGAAATATTTTGCACTCCACTCATAATCTG